>NC_080748.1:7175000-7477692 GCF_020826845.1 Diceros bicornis minor | reverse complement strand
TGTAAAATAGGGGCATTTTAGATTTCGTGATATATGATAATAGCACAATGGAGTGAATGATAACAGCAGTGGTCTGTCAATCATGATTTAGATAATATTCATCAAGAATTACCTCTGTTACATACATAAGCTGCTTGGCTTGTTGATTTGTTTTTATGTTTTTCTGCTAGAATAGACGACATATTCAGTTCCTATCTAAGTCAGGCAAGCAATGCAGTTTTAGGTAGCTGTACGGAAGTTTTTACTATCGTAATATTGAGGTTACTTAATGGAATTATGAGTCGCTCTCAAACTGTTTTTCTGGGATGCTGAGTTGGTTTGAGTTACACGAGTCAGTTGCATGGGAAGGCCATCGGGCTCCCGCTGGGGCCACTTCTGCTGCTTTTATCCAAGGAGCACCTACTGGGTGCCTGTTGTAGATGCCGAGGACACCAGAGTGAACAAGACAATGGAGGTCTGGCTTTCTTAGAGCTTATATTCCACTTGAGAGGAAATAGCCAATAAATGTGAAAACAATAAATAGGACGATTTCTCATGGTAACAAGTTTATTAAGAACATAAACAGAGTGATGGGAGACTATTTTAAATACGATGGCCAGGGAAGGTCTCTGTGGGCTGACCTGAATAATGAGAAAGAACCAGTCAGGAAAAGAGCAGGGTAAGGCGTGAGACAAGCAGAGGGTGGCAAAAGCAATGGCCTGCGGCAGGAATGATTTCCTTATGTTCAAGAAACACACACAAGGCCCAAGGTTGGAACACTCTGAGGGAGGAGCACAGATAAGGCCAGAGGGATGGAGACATGAAGAGCAGGGGTTCTCAGCTGTGGCCGTGCGCTAGAATCAACCCGGGAGATGCATAACACATCGTTGCCTAGGATCCTCCCTGGAAATTCTGACTTATTTGATATGGATAGGGGGCCAGGTACCAATATCTTTTAAAGCTCCCTAGACAATTCTAACGGCTAGCCAAGGTTGAGAACCACGGCTGCAAGCACTGGAGCGTATTGTAAGGGGATAAGACTATTCCAAATACCAGACATAGAAATAAAATGGAAAGGATAGCCATTATCCCTGAAATACTGCTCATCTTTTCTCAAGAGCCCATTACATACTGCCGTCACTTTCCATCTCTTTCTCTCTCTCTTTGACCAGCTACTTTCAGGAGGTTTGTGCTAGGAAGGGACATGTTCTGGTCTGACTGGAATTTTCTTCATGACCAAGAGTTTTTCTGTTTGTCCAGTCTTCACTTCTTAGTCAGCTCTTTTCTTTCTTTCTTTTTTAACAACGCAAAATCTGTCCCGTGCTTCACTATAACAGACAGATTGCCTCCCGGACATATGGTTTATCTGTGCGATTCCTCGTTTGCCTGCCTCCTCTGCATCTTGATCTGAGCCAGGTGCAAGGACTCTCCTGCTGTCAGCACATGCATCTCATCCTCCCCGTTGTAAACAAGATGCTCAGACTTGGCACCACATAGGACATACCCTTTACCTGCGAAAGGCACACACTGTCGGGTTTTCTGAGTCTGCAGCTCTGATGTCCTCTCTCACTATTCCTTTCAGACACATATGTGCTCAGTTCTCACTCTTTTTGACAACTTTCTACTAATTTTGTGGTTTGGAGTTTTAGTTGTTTCCTGATTTTGCCAAAAATAGGATTTGAATGAGTTTCTCACTCTCCTTGTTGCTTTTGAATGATTTCAGGAAAGCACTGAGTCAATACTAACTCACGCTGTCATCTTCATGGTGGAAGTCTGTGGGCCACATGTTCCCATACAACAGGCCTAATCGGATCATTGGCTACTTGAGAAAACTACTTGTAGCCACCATGTGTACCCGTCTGTGGATCCTCACTCCTGAAAGAATTCTAGTCTTTCACAAAATCTTAGATAGTAAAGAAAGAGGAAAATAGTGAATTCAGTTCCAGTAAAAGCTTAAACAGAGCATAGAACTGAAGGTGAAAACAAAGGGGACAACTTGTGGCATTAAGCTGAGGCAGCCTTTCAGGATTCCCAATTTCTCTACAGATCTTATCCCACCTGCAATGCCTGGCAAAGCGACCGTTCTCTTTTGGAACAACGTGACCCTCTGCAGTTCACCTTTATGCCCAGGAGCATAACTAAAAGCTTAGTCATTTTTGACAGTCCATTTCAACTCAATAGAATGAAGTAATTGCCTTAGGTTCCAAAAGTGAGGATTTTTTTTTGTATATTTGAAAGAAACCGTTAAGCTTTTTTCACATCCAGGCTGTGCTGTGTGAACATATAGTCCCCTCCTGGTTTACGGATATGGTAGGCAAAAATTCCAGCTCAGGTTCACAAGTCAGTGTCTCCCCAAGTGGCCGTGAACTTGTCCCTGTTATGCTGCCCCCTGGGGTACGCAGAATCCTCCTTCTCTCCCAGGACCACACCTGGTTACCTTCTACCACGACTGTCACTTGTGACTTCACCCCACTTATCCACCCAGGAAATAGTCCTTATTCCTTGGTCCAATTCTGAGCATGATATATTCTGTTATATTCTTGGTATTAAGAATTGAAACAAAGAAATGATGCTATGAATAATGTTTAGGCTCTGTGCAACAAGGAATGTTATTATTTAACTACATTAGGGTTAAAGAAGCCTTTGCAAAACATTCTTACAATGTAACAGATTATGATACATTTCTGAGAAAATACATTCACATTTGCAAACAAACCTCTAAAACATAGATAATTATTTGGATGCAAACTCTATTGAACACTATGAGGAAGATAATTCCAGGTCTTTTTCTTTCCACTTCATAAATAATAATAAAAAAGTTTGTCTCCTATCGAAAGATATGTTTTTAGAAAAAGAAGTCAAGTAATCTTTGCATTTAAAAAAATTTAACAGAAACCCAGATGTTTTTTAGTAGGTGAATAGATAAACAAACTGTTGTATATCCAGACAATGGAATGTTACTCAGCGATAAAAAGAAATGAGCTCTCAAGCCATGAAACACTATGGAGGAAACTTAAATGCATAATACTAAGTGAAAGAAGCCCATCTGAAAAGGCTACATCCTGTATGATTCCTACTACAGGCCATCTAAAAAAGGTAAAACTATGAAGAGTAAAAAGATCAGTGGTTGCCAGAAGTTTGGGGAGAGAAAGAGATGAGAAGGTGGAGCCCAGGGATTTTTAGGGCAGTGAAACTATTCTGTATGATACCATAAGGATGGATACGTGTCACTATAGATTTGCCCAAACCCATAGAAAGTAGAACACCAAAAGTGAAGCCTAATGTAAACTATGGATCTTGGGTGACAGTGATGTGTCAATGTAGGTTCATCAATTATAACACATGTAAAATTTGTTTTTACTCTGGTGGGGGATGTTGATGTTAGGGGAGGCTGTGTGTGAAGGCAAGGAAGTACATGGGAAATTGCTATACCTTCTTCTCAATTTTGCTGTGAACTTAAAACTTCATCCTCCAGAAAAAGTCTTTAAAAAAATTTTTACCTTTCATCCCCTATTGTTTTGGTTTTTTTCATACCAACATTTGTACTTCAAAATTTAGTCCAGGAAAGACATCCAAATTGGAAAGAAGTAAAATTGTTACTATTTGCAGATAACGTATTTATATATAGAAAACTCTAAAGATTCCACCAAAAAAACTGCTAGAATAAATGAATTCAGTAAAGTCTCAGGATGCAAAATCAATATACAAAAACCTGTTGTGTTTCTATACACTAATAACAAAAGATCAGAGAGAGAAATTAAGAAAACGAACTCACTGACAATTGCATCAAAAAGAATAAAATACCTAGGAATAAATTTAACCAAGGCAGTGAAATACCTGTACATTGAAAACTATAAGACATTAATGAAAGAAATTGAAGAAGACACAAATAAATGGAAAGATATTCTGTGCTCATGGATTAGAAGAATTAATATTGTTAAAATGTCCATAATACCCAAAGCAATCTACAGATTCAATGCAATCCTGATCAAAATTCCAGAGGCATGTTTCACAGAAATAGAACAATCAGTCCTAAAACTTGCATGGAACCACAAAAGGCCCCAAACAGCCAAAGCAATCTTGAGAAAGAAGAACAAAGCTACAGGCATCATGCTTTCTGATTTCAAACTATATTATAAAGTTACAGTAATCAAAACCGTATGGTATTGGCATAAAAACAGACACATAGATCAAAGGAACAGATGAGAGCCCAGAAATAAACCCACGCATATGTCAGTTAATTTACGACAAAGGAGCCAAGAATGTACAATGCGGAAAGGACAGTCTCTTCAATAAATGGTGTTGAGAAAACTGGACAACCACATGCAAAAGAATGAAGCTGGACCACTATCTTATACATACACAAAAATCAACTCAAAATAGATTAAAGACTTGAATGTAAGATCTAAAACCATAAAACTCCTAGAAGAAAACATAGGTGGTAAGTTCCTTGACATTGGACTTGGCAATGATTTTTTGGATTTGACACCAAAACCAAAGGTAACAAAAGCAGAAATAAACAAGTAGGACTACCTCAAACTAAAAAGCTTCTGCACAGCAAAGGAAACCATCAACAAAATGAAAAGGTAACTTACTGAATGGGGGAAAATAATTGCAAATCATGTATCTGAAAAGGGGTTAATATCCAAAATGTATAAAGAACTCATACAACTCAATAGCAAAAAAACAAATGATCCAATTAAAAAATGGGCAGAGGATCTGAATAGGCATTTTTCCAAAGAAGACTTTCAGATGGCCAACAGGTACATGAAAAGATGCTCAACATCATTAATCATCAGGGAAATGCAAATTAAAACCACAATGAGATATCACCTCACATCTGTTAGGATGGCTATTATCAAAAACATAAGAAATAACAAGTGTTGGTGAATATGTGGAGAAAAGGGAAAGCTTGTACACTGTGGGTGGGGATGTAAATTGGTGCAGCCACTAAGGAAAACAGTATGGAAGTTCCTCAAAGAATTAAAACTACCATATGATCCAGTAATTTCATTTCTGAGTCCTATTCAAGGAAAACAAAAACACTAACTTGAAAGGATACATGCACCCCCAATGGCCATCCTAAGTGTTCCATTTACAACGGATACAATCTAAGTGTTCATCAATTGATGAATGGATAAAGAAAATGTGGTATATATATATACAGAATACTATTCAGCCATAAAAAAGAATGAAATCTTGCCATTTGCATCAACATAGGGCATTATGTTATGTGAAATAAGTCAGACAGAGAAGGACAAATACCATATGATCTCACTTACATGTGAAATCTAAACACACACACACATACACACCCCCCCCCCAAGCTCATAGATACAGAGAACAGATTGGTGGTTGCCAGTGAGGGGTGAGGGGTGGGAAAATGGGTGAAGGGGGTCAAAAGGTACAAACTTACAGTTACCAACTTAATAAGTCATGGGATAATAATGTATAGCTTGATGACTATAGTTAATAACACTGTATTGCATATTTGAAAGTTGCTAAGAGCAGATGTTTCAAGTTCTCATCACAAGAAAAAAAAATTTTGCAACTATGTATTGTAATGAATATTAACTAAACTTATTGTGGTGATCATTTTCCAATATACACAAATAGTGAATCATTATGTTGTACACCTGAAACTAATATAATGTTATATGTCAATTATACCTCAATAAAAAAAAATTTTGTCCAGAAAATATCAGGCCTTTATAGACTATATTTAGTAAATAACATATTTATTGACTTCAGGATAATTCTGTAATATTCATTTGGTTTATACTCTTTCATTGTTCAATAAATTGTCTTAAACCATTTTGTGCCCAAATGTTTTAACATTGTAATGAAATAAGTTGGTTAAAATTTTCAAACAAAAATGCATCAAAATAGGCACTGGACAAGATTGATTTAAACAGCTCATAGCTAGACTGATAATAATTCAGCTATTTTGAGACAGAAGAAATAGAGAGATGCAAGGCCTGGACTTCTTCATGACGTTTCAGATGTGCAAAAGAAGTTCAAAGACAGGTTTCTGTGCTCAAAGGTTGAGAGGATGGAGCAAATTACACCAAGCAACCCAAAATAGTGGTGAATTCCAAGCTGCTGTTTAAAGCTTCAGGGAGACAGAGGCCAGTGGACCCTAATTCAGGATCCTGGGAGACTGTGTGAAGTCAGGCTTGATGAAACTTAACACCCAACCAGGTGAAGTAGGCATGGAAAGGTTTTAACCCAGCTGTGTGGGAGAGCAAGTGCAATGAAGAGCAACATTAACAAACCAGAGCAGGAATGGTTTGAAATGAATAATGAAGCATTGCATTTTGGAAGGACAAAGGAATGGAATGAGTGGAACCGCTGGTGGAGATACTTAGCCTGCAGTTGGAGATTACGGCTAGTGAGCCATAAGAAATTGGAGGTACCACAACATAGACAGTCGTTAATGAAAGTCCAGCCTTTCAATTTTTCCCTCTCTTTTCTGAATGCAGAGGGTTAACTTTTTTAAAAATTTGCTTGTTTAACTGAGGCAGGAATTGACAAATGAAGTCAGCCACATTTTGGTTATAACATAGAAATCATGTCAAAAGCATATCCTATGGAAAATTCCCCAGCTTTATTGAGATATAATTGACAAACAAAAACTGTATACACCTGGGCCAGCCCTGATGGCCTAGTGGTTAAAGTTCCACGTGCTCCACTTTGGTGGTCCGGGTTTGGTTCCTGGGCGCGGAACCACACCACTTGATGGTCAGTGGCCATGCTGTGGTGGTGGCTCACATAATAAAAGAGGAAGATTGGCAACAGATGTTAGCTCACGGTGAATCTTTCTCAGCAGAAAAAAAAAAAAAAAAACCAAAAAACAAACTGTATACATTTAAGGTGTACAACTTGATGTTTTGATAATATATTGTGAAATCATCACCACAGTCAAGATAATTACCATACCCATCACCTCACATAGTTACCATTTTCTTTCTTTTTTGTGATCAGAACACTTAAACTCTATCCTCTTAACAAATTTCAAGTATACAATACAGTATGAGATATCACCTCACATCTATTAGAATGGCTATTATCACAAAAGACAAGAGATAAGTGTTGGCGAGGATGTGGAAAAATTGGAACCCTTGTGCCCTTTGGTGAGAATGTAAAATGGTGCAGCCATTATGGAAAACAGGATGGAGGTTCCTCAAAAAGTTAAAAATAGAACTATCATATCATCCAGAACTTCTACTTCTGGGTATTTATCCAAAGGAAACGAAATTAGATATTGAAGAGATATCTGCACTCTCATATTCACTACAGCATTGTTTACAATAGACAAGATATGGAAACAACCTAATTGTCCATCAACACATGAATGAATAAAGAAAATGTGGTGAATATATCCACTGCTCAGTTTTTTTTTTTAAGACTATTTTTTTAGAGCAGTTTTAGGTTTACAACAAAATTAAGAGGGAGGTACAGAGATTTCTCATATTACCTCCTGCACCTACACATGCATAGCCTCCCCCATTATCAATATCACTCACCAGAATGGTACATTTTTTTTTTTTTTTACCAAGGATGAACCTAGATTGACACATCATAATCACTGCAAGTTCATAGTTTGCCATAGGTCCACTCTTGGTGATGTACGTTCTATGGGTTTGGACACATGTATAAAGATATATACCCATCATTATAATATCACAGAGTATTTTCTTTTTCTGAGGAGGATGGTTCCATACATTTTTTTTCTTTCCAGCTTTATTGAGGTATATTTGACATATAACACTGTGTAAGTTTAAGGTGTACAATGTGTTGATTTGATACACGTATATATTGCAAATCGATTCCCACCATAGTGTTATTAACACCTCCATCACATCACATAATTACCATTTCCTTTTTGTGGTGAGAGCACTTAAGATCTACTCTCTTAGCAACTTCCAAGTATATAATACAGTATTATTAACTATAATCACCGTGCAATACATTAGATCCCCAGAACTTACTTGTCTCATAACTGGAAGTTTGTACCCTTTAACAAATATCTTCTCTTTCTCCCTGCCCTAAACCCCTGGTAACCAGCACTCTACTCTCTGTTTCTATGAGTTCAGCTCTTTCAGATTCCACATATAGTGATATCATGCAATATTTGGCCTTCTGTGTCCAACTTATTTCATTTAGCATAATGCCCTTAAGGTCTATCCACGTCCATCCTGCAAATGGCAGGATTTCCTTCTTTCTCATGGCTGAATTATATACATATGTATACCACATCTTCTTCATCCATTCATCTGCTGATGGACACTTAGGTTATTTCCATATCTTGGCTAAGGTGAATAATGTTGCAATGAACATGGGAGGGCAGATATCTATTCAAGATCCTGTTTTCCTTTCCTTTGCATATATACACAGAAGTGGGATTGCTGGATTATGGTAGCTCTATTTTTAATTTTTTGAGGAACCTCCATACTGTTTTCCATAATGGCTGTACCAATTTACATTCCCGCCAACAGTGCACAAGGGTTTCCTTTTCTCAACATCTTTGCCAGCACTTGTTACCTTTTGTCTTTTTGATAAAGCCATTCCCACAGGTATGAGGTGATATTTCATTGTGATTTTTTTGTTTGTATTTCCCTGATGATTAGTGATATTGAGCCAACTGTTCATGTACCTGTTGGCCATTGTATATCTTGTTTGGAAAGTGTCTATTCAGGTACATTGCCCATTTTTAATAGGATTATTTGTTTTTTGGTGTGTCTATTTTTATGCTAATTCCATACTTTTTTGATTACTATAGCTTTGGAGTATAGTTTGAAATCAGGAAGTGTGATTCCTCCAGCTTTGTTCTTCTTTCTCAGGATTGCTTTGGCTATTTGGGGTCTTTTGTGGTTTCATAAAAATTTTATGATTGTTTTTTATATTCCTGTGAAAAATGCCATTGGAATTTTGATAGGGATTGCATTGAATTTGTAGATGGCTTTGGGTAGCATGGACATTTTAACAATATTACTTCTTTCAATCCATAAACATGGGCTATCTTTCTATTTGTTTGTGTCTTTCTTCAATTTCTTTCATCAAAGTCTTGTAGTTTTCCATGTACCAATCATCTCCTTGGTTAAATTTATTCCTAAGTATTTTGTTCTTTTTGATGCTATTGTAAATGGAACTGTTTTGTTTCTTTTTCAGATAGTTGGTTGTTAGTGTATAGAAATGCAGCTGATTTTTGTATGTTCACTTTGTATCCTGTAACTTTACTGAATTTGTTGATTAATTCTAATAGATTTTTGGTGGAATCTTTAGGATTTTCTATATATAAGATCATATCATCTGAAAACAAAAACAACTTTACTTCTTCCTTTCCTATTTGGATGTCTTTTATTTCTTTCTATTGCCTGATTGCTCTGGCTAGGATTTCCAGTACTATGTTGAATAAGAGTGGTGAGAGTGGGCACCCTTTTCTTGTTCCTGATGTTAAAGGAAAACCTTTCAATCTTTCACCATTGAATATTATGTTAGCTGTGGGCTTGTCATACATGGCCTTTACTATGTTGAGGTATGTTCCTTCTATACCCAATTTGTTTAGTGTTTTTATCAGGAAAGGATATTGTATTTTGTCAAATGCTTTTTCTGCATCTATTGAGATGATAGTATGAATTTTATCTTTCATTCTACTAATGTAGTGTATTACATTTATTGATTTGAGTATGTTGAACTATCCTTCATCCCAGAGATAAATCCCACTTGATCACTCTGTACAATCCTTTTAATGTGCCATTAAATTTGGCTTGCTAAAATTTTGTTGAGAATTTTTGCGTCTATGTTCATCAAAGATATTCCATGTAGTTTTCTTTTCTTGTAGTGTGCTTTTCTGGCTTTGGTATCAGCATAATGCTGGGCTGGTAAAATGAGTTTGGGAGTGCTCCCTCCTCTTCAAATTTTTGGAACAGTTTGAGAAGAATTGATGTTAGTTCTTCTTTAAATGTTTGGTAGAATTCACCAGGGAAGCCATCTGGTCCTGGGCTTTTCTTTGTTGGGAGATTTTTGATTACAGATTTAATCTCAGGACTCATTATTAGTCTGTTTAGATTTTCTATTGCTTCATGATTCAGTCTTGGTAGGTTTTATGCTTCTAGGACTTGATCCATTTCTTCTAGGTTTTCCAATTTGTTGGTGAAAAATTGTTCATAGTAATATTTTATGATCCTTGGTATTTCTTTGGTATTAGTTGTAATGTCTCCTCTCTAATATCTGACTTATTTGAATCTTCTTTTTTTCTTAGTCTAGCTAAATGTTTGTTGATTTTGTTTATTCTTTCAAAAAACCAGCTCTTAGTTTCATTGATCTTTTCTATTGTTTTTCTGGTCTCTATTTCATTTATTTCTGCTCTTATCTTTGTTATCTCCTTCCTTCTGCTAAATTTGAGCATAGTGTTCTTCTTTTCTAGATCCTTGAGGTATAAAGTGAGGTTGTTTATTTGAGATCTTCCTTTTTTCTTAATGTAGGTGTTTATTGCTATCAACTTCCCTCTTAGAACTGCTTTTGCAGCATTTCCTAGATTTTGGTATGTTGTACTGCCATTTTCATTTGTTTCAGGGTTTTTTTTTTTTTTTTTTAATTTCTCTTCTGATTTCTTCTTTCACCCATTGGTTTTTAGGAGTGTGTTGTTTAATTTCCACATATTTGTGAATTTTGTGAATCTGTGAATTTTCCAGCTTGCCTCCTGTTATTGATTCATACAGAGTATTTTCACTCCCCTGAAAATGCTCTTTTGGCTGTCTCCATAATTTTGAGTCTCCCAGAATGTCACATAGATGGAATCATTGAGTATGTAGTCTTTTCAGATTGACTTCTTTCACTCACTTATATGCATTTAAGGTTCTTCCATGTCTCTTTGTACCTTGATAGCTCATTTCTTTTTATCGCTGAATATTATTCCATTGTCTGGATGTACCACAATTTATTTATCCATTCATTTACTGAAGTGCATCTTGGTTGCTTGCAAGTTTTGGCAATTATGAATAAAGCTGCTATAAACATCTGTGTGCAGATTTTTGTGTAGGTATGTTTTCAATTCTATGGAGTAAGTACCATGGAACACGACTGCTGGAACATATGGTAACAGTGTATTTAATTTCGAAAGGAAGTGCCAAACTGTCTTCCAAACTGGCCACATCATTTTGCATTCCCATCAGCAACGAATGAGAGGTTTGTTGTCCCACGTCCTCCCTTCCATTTTTATGGAACACTATTATTTTTCTAACTTAAGCACGGAAATAATGTTCATGTGTGAAACTTGAGAGATTTCTCACTGCCACATTCCTCACCACATTTGCTCTTGGAACAAACAGGCTACAGGCTGTATTCTATAGGCTCTGCTGTGTTCTCCCACTCTACTTCTAGTGAACAACACCTCCAAATCTTGGATTCACTTTCTAAATCTAATAAAAGTAGTTTATTTTGTTTGTCTGCAGGAAAATATTCTTAACAAAAGAGTATACAAATAACTTTCTTTTCATCACCTTGGACCATTTATTTTATTTGGAAAAAAATCCAAAAGTAACCAAAATCTGTAAGTTAGAAAAATATCTCCTAATTGTTTACTGTGTAGCAAATAAAGTCTAACATCAATTTTCAATGTGTAGTTAATATTTTTAAATTAAACAACATAGAAAAATCTGGAACCCTTCTCAGTATGAAACTAAGACTATTTAGTCTAATGAAATTATAAAATTTTTCAAATGTCAAATGAGGTGTCAACACAAATAATGCATAACCAATCTATAAATCAACATTGGAGTAAGTTTATTATGAGCCAACCCTGAGGACTATATAGCCCAGGAGTGTCCTTTCACAAAGGAATGGAGCACTCCAAAGAAGTGGGGTGTACAGAGTGGTTAAGATACCTTCAAAGAGCATGTATCACTTGTGATTGGACTGTCCCTTTTATAATAGTCACGAGATTGCTTTGCTGGCACAGCAATTTGGTGAACACAGCAGGTCAATGGTTGCAAGGTGGGTGGTCACAAGGTGAGCACAGTAGGTCAGCAACCAATCCTCAGTTTAGGGAGAGATGCTTATCCTTAAGGAAATGCTAATGTGGGGGAAGTTACATCCTTATCTTTAAGGGCATCATTCTTGTCTTTGGGACGTAGTAAATACTTAAAGCAGATGTACAATGCATGCTCAATGGCCACGTTAGGCCCTTTTGGAAAAAACAGTTCAGGCTGAATTAGTCTTACCCCAAATGGCTTCCTCATATATGCCAATACATCCTATTGCTTGTCATTTATTTATCAGAGGAAACTTTATAAAATATTTTTTAGGTTTTTTTTTCTTATTTCCAATTTATATAAGTCCTGCTTATTCTCTTAGAGGAAAATTACTGTTCTGGTTCACTGTATTTGCTTATCGTATGCAGCAATAAAATTATAAAATAACGATGCCGATGATCACGGCTTACTGATAGGAATGATACAATTTCCATTTTACAATATCTGTTACATATATAAATTACTCTAATTTTATATATTTTGGGCTCTTCAACAGTTTTGTATAGTGATAAAGCTGAAGGATCACTCTTAATGTATTGCAACATGTATAGTATATTCACAGCGATGCATATAGTAAAATATTATTTTTCAAAAAGAGAAAAAACACTTCTTTGTACTAATTTTTACAAATTAGAGGTAGTTTACAAACATTAACTTATACTCAGTTTGAAGTTTCAGCTCGAGAGGCAAGCTACACTTTTAAATAAAGTTTGTGAATTACAGTCATGTGTTGCTTAGTGAAGGGATACATCCCGAGAAAGGCATCATCAGGTGATTTCGTCAATGTGCAAACATCATCAAGTGTACTGAGAGGAACAAAATTTGCCACGCCAAAATATATCTTTTTAACATGAGGATTATTTTAGGCTGGTTGTTCTTAAGAAACAAAAGACTCAGAAGTTTTTCTCTTTATCTCCCCCTTAATTGCCTAAAAGAATTGAGATTGAAAAAATCTGTCTCAGGAAGCGAGCTATCACATTAGCACAGCATGAGCTAGGTGGTAGGCAGGGAGGAACCTAGAAAAGCCTGTTTGTTGGGCTCCCCTCCATGTTCTTGAGTTTCTGTGTGGCCAAACACTTGTTTTCCAAACATTTACTACTTTTTACCAACCTGTGAATTGCCTTCCTTCCCTTAAGTCCCTGACTCTCCCCACCCACAACATCTTCTTTTGTCTTTAGCTGAGGATGGTATTTAAGGTGAGGACTTTGGCCATTTTGGTGAGTTACTCAGTTTTCCTGAGTTTCTCCCATGTATACATGTTATTAAACTTTTGTTTGTTTTTCTCCTGTTAATCTGTCTCATGTCAACTTAATTCTTAGACCAGCCAGAAGAAACTAGAAGGGTAGAGGAAAATTTCTTCCTCCCCTACAATACTTACACAAACCTAGATGGTATAGCCTACTACACAACTAGGCTATATGGTACTAATCCTATGGGACCATCATTGTAATGTGGTCTGTCATTGACTGAAACGTCCTTATGTGGTGCATGACTGTATATCATTCTCTGAAGCATGAAGTAAGAAGAGAAAGCCAAGACAAGATAAACAGGGACTAGTCCTTCTTTGCCATATCTTCTGAGAATGACTGTATCAGTACTTTATATGAGGTAATTTCTCAAAGAATAATGTTTATGTATATATCAACCTATGTTGAAAAATATTTCACAACAAAACTTCTTATTTCTTTATAATTGATTGCTTTCATTAGTATAGATCAGAGTTTGGCAAATGATGGCCTGTGTGTCAAATAAGGTCCGCCACCTGTTTTTGTAAGTAGAGTGTTACTGGCCACAGCTACGCTTACTCGTTTAAGTATCTCTATGGCTGCTACCATTGCAGAGTTGAGCAGTTTTGACAGAGACCTCACGGCCCACAAAGACTAAAATATTTATTATCTTGCCATTTACAGAAGAAGTCTGCTAACCCTGATATATCTCATTGGAAATAAACTATATTATAAGACATGTGAGTCATGTTTTAGTTAGATTTTACTATTTAAAAATAAATTTGTTGTGTCTAATTATCATTGCTAATCCAAGAGACGAACCTGATAATTATATTGCATTCTTACATACCTTCCACCCTCAAAAAATCAAAAAACTAAAATCAACTGGTACTTACTGAGTACCTATTTGGATTACAAAGTCACACTATGCTCTTAGTTTTATATCATAAGACAAATAAAATAACCAAGCCCCAATTTATTAGTTTCAAGCAACCAACTTCCCAAACCCTAATCAATAACAAAACTGTTCTGATGTCTATTCTCACTTTCCAACTAATACTTGGAAGAAATATTAATAAATAAAAACAAAATTTAATTGTAAAGGTATAGACAGTCCAAGAATAAATAACCAATAGATTAGAGAACCAATCTAAATAATCCACAGATTACATAATCAACATAAATAATCGAGAATTATTTTTATTATTTAATCATTTAATATTATTTAATACATCATTTAACATTATCACTAATTTTTAAATTCCAGAATTATTTAAAGTTTAGATAATGAATGTCATGAAGATCTTTTGGTAAATCTAGCTCAGAATATGATGTACAACTTAATTTTTTTTCTTTATTTCATAATTGTCTTTAAAAATAGTTACATGGAAACTGTTCTCCCCAAATAATGAAATGTATCACACGTAGAGAGTGCTTCCAATATAATGGACTGAGAAGATGTGAGTGAGTGCCATTATTACCACCGAGACACAAAAATTCTGCAAAAAAATGTAATACTTTTAAAATATATAGTCAAACTTATAGGAAAAAATGGAAAATTCTCAAGGGCTAGAAACAAGGATGGAAATCAAAGTCGGAGACAGCTGGAAGGTGATGCTATACATAGAGGCACACAGGTTATTAGCCCCACTTATGGGCCTAGAGGGTGAGCCTGAATCTTAATGCCCAACAAGGACAGTTGACCCCTGGCTAGAGCAAGGCGGGGCCACCACGCAAGGAAAGTACAAGAAGAGGCCCCTCCATCTCTAGAGCTGTGGATGGAAAGTCAAACCACTGGGAAGAAAGCAAAGTCATAAGCTTTGCACCAACCATAACCCTGTACCATTTGTGGGTATGATTTTTTCCAAATTTACAATAAATATGTGCTACTATAACTCCAAACCATGAAATTTATATAAAAACTGCTCTAGGATCCATAAAAGCCCTGGGATCCCAGCAGAAGCAAAAGCAAAGCTTCTCCTTGGGACACTTTCTCCCAGGGTGCATTTCAGATTCCTATCTAAGAATAACTCTCCGTGTAGATGAGCTCACAAAAAAAATACAAACCACCTGAGCAAATAAACTATCATGATGTGGAATAAGGGAATAAGCAACCCAAGAATGAATGGAAGATAGAAATGAGAAGGTCCAACATACATCTAGGGAGAATTAGAGAAAGATGGGTAAAAAACAAGGGAGAAACAATATTCAAAGACAGAGTGACTTCTACTTTTCTAGATTTGTAGAAAGATTCTCAGCTGGAAGAAGCACAGGTGGCCCTAAGCAGAATACGTTAGTTCATAAGAAACACACGCTGTAGAACAGTTACCTGGATTTGAGATAGGTCAAATGAAGGAACTGGAATATCTTCTCTTACTACCCCAGTTGGGTCAATCAATGCTGTTCCCTCCTCATATAAACCTCAAAGTTTGGAAATTGGAAAGGAAAGAAAAAAAAGAATAAAGGCAAAAATGAGGTAGTAAAATATGATGATATGTGAACGGTGATAGAATTGTCACCTGCTTAGGATAAGTGTTAATAACACTAAAATCTTTCATAAAAAAGGAAGTACAAATGGGCTAAAACATCATCCCACTTTGCTCAACACATCTCAAGACTTGCTAATAGAATACTGTGTTAATAAGGTATTATTTTACCAATCTCCTTTATTTACCTAATTTACTAAAAAGTAAAAGAAAAATATTTAATTAGAGGAGAAAGACATAGGAGGAGGCTTCTACAGAGTTTCCAAAGAAAAATTCTGTGAGGTGTTAAGGGCACTAAGGTTAATGGTGCTCATTCTTTATACTATTTAATGTTTTTTCCAGTTTTATTAAGTAATTGACATACATCACTGTATAAGCTTAAGATGTACAGCATGATGATTTGATTTACATGTATTGTGAAATGATTACCTCAGTAGGTTTAGTTAACATCCATCTTCTCATATAGATACAATAAAAAGAAAAGAAAAAAAGATTTCTCCTTGTGATGACAACTCTTAGGATCTACTCTCGTGACAACGTTCCTATATATCATACAGCAGTGTTAACTATAGTCATCATGTTGTACGTTACAGCCCTAGTACTTATTTGTCGTACAGCTGGAAGTTTGTACCTTTTGGCCGCCTTCCTCCAATTCTCTCTCTCCCCATCCCCAACCTCTGGTAACCAAAAATTTGATCTCTTTTTCCATAAGTTTGGTGGGTTTTTTTGTTTTGTTTTGTTTTGTTTTTTAGATTCCACAGATAAGTGAGATCACAGCATTTGTCTTTCTCTGACATTTCACTTAGCATAATGCCTTCAAGGTCCACCCATGTTGTTGCAAATAGTAGGACTTCTTCACTTTTTATGGCTGAATAATATTCTATACTACTCAATTTTAACCGTAAATGTGATGGTCTTCTTTTCCTTTGATTCAGTGTGTTACTAGCACTAGTTATATGGCCTAGTCATTTGAGCTATTTTGCATCCACAAGAAGAATGACATGCGGGGCTGACCAGGGGAAGTTTTCCCGGGCACTGTGCTCTGGTGGGAAGTGTGGGTTTGGTGTTAGGTCTGTATTACTACTCGACTCTGCCAAGCAACCACCTTGGCAAATTACAGCCTCTCTGGGCGCTGTTTCCTTCTATGTTCAGAGGGGGCCCTAATCACAGGGCGCTTGTGAAGACGGGATGAAATGAAACGCCTCAAGTGCCTGGTTTAAGGCGGGAGCTCAGTCAACGTAATGAGCAAAGCACTTTTCTCTTAGAGCAAGTGCTAGGAGACAGAGGAGAAGAAGCAAGCTGTCAGCTGCACACGGGGGAAGGAAATCCTCTGGAGAATAACTGACTGGGTATTTACCCAAATCATTTTGGAATAAGGGAGATTATAAACAAACAGAGCGAAGAATCTTAGAAGGATATAGAGGGGGAAACCGTGGCTACCAGGAGGGGCCATTTGTCAGGAGAGCTTAGCCCAGCTGGAGAGGGGAGAAAAAATGCAAGGAGTCCTTTATTCATAGAGGGCATGTGCAACTCAAATGTCTGGACACCACCACACCTGCGAAATGCAAGACAACCTTTATTATAATACAACCCACAGCATTTCCTGTAAATAATTCAATAATTCATATAGATATTTTTTATAAAAACATAACTGTTACATAGTTTTAGCCTTTTTATATCTGGTTGCTCCTAGGGCCTATGTCTTCAATGTAATATGATTTTAGTTAAGTTTTTCATATTTTTTTATTTTTCATTTTCTCATTCAGGTCACTTATTAAATGTTATTTTTGAAAAAAGAGTTTAGCCACAAATTTTAAATAAAGTCTACTAGACAAAATCATAAGCACATTTTTATAAATTAATAATTGTTACTTTTCCAATTGTTTTTTTATTAATATAATTATTAATGTAGTTATACTTTGTTATAATGCAATAACTCAAGGTTTTTATGTGCAGCAACCAAGCCCACCTGGACACTGAGGCTCTAATTTAGGTGATCTCAGCCACGAGTCCAAGCCTGTGCTTCCAGGGCTGTCAACCTCTTGAACTCCAGTCCACACTAGGTATACATTGTCTGGGCATTTTTCTGGATAGCAGATCTATAACTATCCTCAGATTTTCAAAGGGGTCCACACCTTAAAACAGTTAGGAAGCATCAATTTACTATCTCCTTCCTTTTCCTGCCGTCTCCTATTTCAGCACAAATATTTCCCTTGTATATAACAAAATGGTATGCTAAAAATATAAGCTGTCATATGTACTTATTTTGTTTCCTAATTTAGAAGCTGCCACATTCAGAAATTCATATGCAAATATACATCAAACAAGGGATACCATACAGATAACACTGTCATTGTGGCACTGACAACACATAACCAGTTGTGTTTACTTCATATGAATCAAACTACAGAAGACATAATAAAATGGGCATATTTTTAAACGACAAAGCACCATCACCTAAGTCGTTAGAAAATTAAATGTTTGGGTTATTATACTATGATTATCATGTACATCTAAATCACTTTCTAACAATACAATTCTAGAAAAGAAAATAAAATTAGCTTTAGCTTTTTTTGCTTAACTGTAACCACGTCCATAGATACTTGCCTGTTTCACCCACAGCACAATAGGAGCTCCTGCAGGACACAGTCTCAAGGACTCAACACCTAAATGAGCGTCTGATAAATTCTTAAAAATCACACCATGATGACAAAATGATGCTGATTAAAATGTAATGGTGTATATATATATTTTTCAGTATAATCTATTTTAAACATTACCTAGTTACAATTAATAAAATGCTGCTTTAAAAATGGTATTATGATCCTCATTATCTCTGAGGTGTTTTAATAGTTTAAAAAAGCAGACAAATTATTTGTTACATACGAAAGCTTCCTTGTTTCTTTTATAGTGTGCTATGTAGTTCTGATGATTTTAACTGATTAAATGGATTATTCATCACTGTTTTTTCTCAGATTGAAGAACTACCTCAGAGACTACGACTATTATACAGTTGAAGGTGAAGGACACCTTCCTACACTGGTAAGCCCACGAGTGTAAGTGCACGATATACATCAATGATTTCTGTGTAAAGCAGAACATTGTGTTTAAGGTCTGATGCAGCAACGGTGAACAAACATGAAAACAACATAGGACTTAGGGAGAGTGAGATACTTGAAATCATGGTTCTCCCATAACCTTGGAGGTGTAGAGGGTGATGTTCTCACACGTGAGGAGTGGATGGTGCCCTGTGAATCACTTTGTCTGGAAGCACATTTTCTCAAGAGGAAGTTTTAATACCAGATACACTGAACCTTTTAGTAAAATATTCCATCACCAAAACCAAAGAGGTCAGCTTAGGCATATTTTTGAATAATATTGTGAAATCTAATTTTCAGGTTTTTATAGGCTGCTCACAGTAAAGGAAGAAAAGCACAAGAAGAACCATATAAAAAAGGCTTGCTCCTTACAACAACAAATACAATTCCATTGCTTCACAAACAGATTTCCCTGCTTTAAGGAACACCCAGCAGCATTAATACAAAGATACCATGCGTGTCCATAGATGTGCACAGCCATACAGTGCCAGAAAATCTACCGCACAACATTCAGTATCACTGGATGAGTCGTTGTTCCCAGATAAATTGTACGTGATTGTACCAATATTTATAGACATCAGACTATCCAGCAGTGGACATTATCAACCTTCTAACTAAGTCTGATTTAATGAAGTGATAACATGCACCTAGGTATGTGAATACAGCCATCAGTACTTAAGGGGTAATGGGTATACTGGGGCAAGATCATCAAGTTATGATCCCCCTGTAGATGATGTAAGCCACCTGTGATTTAGGGATCCTGTTTCCCCTCTAAAATGCCCTAGTAACTTTGCACTTACTCGGTGCAGGCGATCTGGTCACTCAGTGTGATGGACAGACCCGACAGCAATCCAGGGCAATATTTTTGGCCATCAATTTACAGAAAAATTCACTCTCATTCCCTCTTTCTCTCTCACACACACATGCACACAAAAGTTACTTAAGTCATGTCAGAGTGCCGATCAGTTAGGAAAGACTTTCAGGCAAAGAAATGCCAACTGTCTAAACTACACTTCACATGGTGGTGGGGGGTCTTGGGGAAAGGCTGGAGAGGGAATAGGGGAGTGGAACAACGGAAGGGTTAGTTTAGGGGGTTGGAAGAGAAGGAAGGACCCGGAAATTTGGGGAAGTGAAAGCGAAGTGGCGGACCGTGGCCATTCTCTTTACCTGCTGTATTTCCTGGGGTCCGGGGGCGCAAACAGCCACTGCATTTCCCTTCATGCCAGACGGGATGAGCCCGCTGTCTCCTCCCGGGACAGCGCTGGCCTTGGCTCCGTCCTCCCTCAGAGACCGCAGCGACAACTCTGCTCCTGGGAGGGGGAGCAGCTCCCCCGAGCCACGGAGGCCCACATCCCCGCCCGAGCTCCCGGCGCCACTGACCGGGGCGCGAGGGCGGGCGGGCGCCAGACACCTCCGTGGAACTCGCCGCGGCCACCGCACCGTCCCGGGGGCAGCCCCGCGCGCGCCGAGCCGGGGGCGCCGCCAGCGGGATGCGCACGAGCCCCCCGCGCGAGGTCACCGCGCCGGCCACACAGTGCGCCTGGCTGGACCCGCTGTGCCCCTCCACGTCCCAACGCCTGCGCCCCCTCGTCCCTCCACGCCCCCCGTGCCCCTCCTGCGACTGCCCTCGCCTCTCCACGACTCCCTGCGTCCTTCCGCGTCCCGTCACCGCGCGGCCCCCAGCACCCCCGCGCCCCTCCACTCCCTACCCGCAGCCCTCCACGATTGCCTCCTTCCACGACCCGGACCCCCTTCCACGCAGCCCTGCGCCCCCAAGTCCCCTCCCGCGCCCCACCCTCCGCACGCGCAGCGGCACTTCTAGACGCCGCTCCCACCCGCTGCGGCTTCTGCGGCCCGCATGGGGCCCCTTGCACCTTTTCCCTTCAGGCCACCTGCGTCTGCCTAAGGCGTCTTGGGCTCGGAGCTCGGGTAAAGAGTAACTGATCTTCCCACTTCGAGTCCTAGCCCCTTCCAGTCAGAAGAGTGCGCCTTCCTCTCTACGGCGTTTTAGGGCGTCCCTGTTGGGGAAATAGTTTCATTTGCGAGGCTCTGGAGTCTTTTTAGAGAGCCTGTCTCCCGCGAACCCCTCCGGCTGCAGAAGCCACTCAGTTTACTTAGACATCCTACAAAGTAAGGGCCTTGTCTTGCCTCTAGGAGGCACCCCTCGGGATTGGCAAAAACTCGTGACAAAAATAATGCTGCACATTAATTTTGAGTCGGGCTCCCAAATAGTGAGTGCTGGACCCATTACTTTTAAGAAGCCGCTGTCCTATGGTTTTTTTTCAAGGCGTGGAGAGGTTCGCTCAACTGTGATTATATGGCATATAGTTCTCCTGTTGGTGCTTGTGTATTTCAATCATTTGTTTTCTCATTGACATCCACGTAGGAGAGTGACTGCGAGTTAGCAGTGCTGTGTCTGTGGAATGGTATGCGTATCTGAAGATGTTCGATGAGTGTACTAAGGAAGTAGACTATCAAACTCATTCTTGAAAGGATCATACTGGTGTATTTTACAATTTGTTAAATGGGGATATGTTAGCATATTTGGTACCAAATGGAAACATAAAGATGCTGGGGTATTTAAAAATGTTTTTCGTGTAACAAAACGTATAATTGCAAGGCAGAAATGTTTACAACTCTTAGATTACATTTTTAAGTACACTTTTTTAAAGGTAGAAATCAAAAGGGAATAGGTCAATTTCCCAGAGAAGTCCAATGAAATTTTTCATTAATTATTCTCTACCTCATAGATGATATTGCCAACCATTTTTTCAAAAAATGTACAACATTTTTTCAAAAAAAAGGATAAATAAGATTGATGTGGGTTGAGATATATTATTAAGGATATATTGATAATTTTCTACATATTTCACAGGCAGCATAATGAAAAGAATTGTGAATTGTTGCTCTAAAAATGTCTGTACTATCCAGTAAAGGTTGCAGTTTATATATTTGTGTCAAAGAATTTAAAAGTTATTAATGTATTTTAATTGCCAAAATTAACAAGATCTCAGAGCCAGACCTTCTTTTGTTGGCACAGAAAGAAATAATTGGCAATAGTTTCATGCTGTGGATGGAGAGAGCAGCCCTTGCCACCATTCCCCTGACGGAAAAGCTAAATATATCCAAGGTGGTATGTGGAAAAAACCAGGAGAGTGTACAAGGGGTGAAGTCTCCAGACTGTTTTGAATGAGCACCTTATCAGTAAAAAAAATTTTGAGCAAGCCAGTACATGTATATTTGTTTATAAATTATATGCATCTATGAATGTATTGTATATTATGTGCAGAAAATTAACATATTGCTTCCCGTGTAAAACGGACAAATAGAAACTTAAAAAGGAAAGATAAATGTACATAAAAATAGGAAAAGTATTGGAATGGTGATGTGAGGATCTCTGCAGACTCTCTCCCCAATGAAACAACCATAAGTGAGGAAAGTTACTAAAAAATAATCATTTAAAGTCTCTGGGAATTGTCCTAAGGGCATACAGCAAAAGGAGAAACATGTATTCATAAACATCTACTAAATCTTGGCAAGAGCAGCAAGAATCTGGGCATTTGGTCCACAACCCACTCCTCCACCACCCCAGCTCAGTGTGATGGAAGCTCTACTTTAGATGGATGCAGCCAAGAAGATGGCCTCTCTCTCCTCTGGTTCCCAGTCTAGGATATTGATTTCTTCCTGAGAGGGGGAGCCCTCCAGCCTTCTCAGCTGCACTCCCCCAGGCTGTGTGAACAAGCATTATTCCAAGCAAGTGTGGCTGAGAGTTCTGGGGCTTTCCATCTACCCAGCCATCACTGTACGGTGGAAGCTCCATCACAGGTGTGGCAGACCAAGAATATTGGGCCACTCCTGTCCTCATCTTAGCTCACTCGGAGGGTGGAGTTCCATGTTGGGAGAGGAAGGCTGAGAAGACCACGGGCTACAGTCCCCAATCAGTGCCCTACTCATAGAGCAGGGGAGTCACTGTGAGAGAAGGCTGCTGTCCCTGCCTCCAGCTCTGCAGCAGTGGGGCAGAGGCTCTGCCCAGGAGGAGAGGCAGGCTATAAGACAGAGAGCTCCATAGCTCTCCCAAGGAAACTGATTTTATGTGGAAGAGAGTGTGGGGAAGTTCTTGCCTAAGGACACTGTCAAAAACAATGGAGATCTTGGTAATAAGCAATTGAGAGGAGGCTGGTGGCTCCATGATAGCAAAAAGCTAAAGGGTAGTCTAGCTAGATATTTAACAGAAAAATAGGGAAGAAGATAGAGAAGAAAGACCCTCCTGGGCTTGGAGGAAGCCTCAAAGAATGGCCTCGAAGACGACCTATTCAAAGGAGCTGGCTGTAATTGGATTCAACTGTGGAATAGTTTATACTCAGGTGTTGTTAAAAATAATAGAGAAATCAACTAGCGATTAGTGGAGGCTAAGAACTGAATGTGATAATAGATGCTGACCGGCCAGATGGTTAACAGGGAGATCAGGGAAAGAGACTAAAGAGGCTAAACTGACCAAAAAAAAAAAAAAAAGAGAGAGAGAGAGAAAATTCAAATTCCTAAAATCAGGAGTGAAAGAGGGAACATCATTACCAACCTTAGAGAAATAAAGGATTATAAAGGAATACTGTGAACAACTATATGCTGACAAATTAGATAGTTTAGCTGAAATGTACAAACAAATGCAAAAGAATGAAGTTGGACCCCTTCTTTATACCATGCACAAAGTTAACTTAAAATGGATCATAGGCCTCAATGTAAGAGCTAAAACTATAAAACTCTTAGAAGACAACATATGAGTAAATCTTTGTGACCTTGGGTTAGGTAAATACAACCAACAAATGAAAAAAAATAGACACATTTGGCCTCACCAAAATTAAAAATGTTTGTGCTGCAAATTGTATCATCAAGAAAGTGAAAAGACAACATACAGAATGGGAGAAAATATTTGCAAATCATATGTCTGATAAGAGACTTGTATTCAGAATTTGTAAAGAACTCTTACAACTCAGTAGTAAAAAGACAACCCAGTTAAAAATAGGCAAAAGATCTGAATAGATATTTCTCCAAAGGAAATATACAAATGACCAACAAGTACACGAAGAGATGCTCAACATTATTAGCCATTAAGGAAATGCAAATCAAACCCACAATGAGATACCACCTCACCCCTTGCAGAAAGGCTATAATCAAAAAGTCAATAACAAATATTGAGGATGTGGGCCAATTCTTCTTATAGTACCCCAAGAGAAATAAAAACATATTTTCACACAAAGAGTTGTATATGAATGTTTATTATAGCATTATTCAGAATAGCCCAAATCTGGAAACAACTGAAATGTTCAACTGATGGATGGATAAATAAAATGTTGTATATCCGTACAATGGAATATTATTCAGCTCTGAAGAGCTGAAGTATTGATACAAACTATAATATGGATGAACCTTGAAAACATGGTATGTGAAAGAAGCCAGGGATAAAAGATCACATTGTACGATTCAGTTATATGAATTGTCCAGAAGAGACATTTAGGGGATAATAAAAATGTTACTGAAATTGTGGTGATGGTCGCACACCTCTATGGATATACTAACAATCTCTTGGTTATATGTGTTAAGTGGGTGAATTTGTATGGTGTGTGAATTCTATCTCAATAAAGATGTTAATAAGTGCATGTAAGTAAAATAAATAATGTTTTCGCCCCTCACACTCCAATGATGTTGCACAGAAGTCAGAAAAGAGGTTCAAGTAGCCATCATTTCTGCTTTTACCTTTTTTTATTTGGTAATTAAAACTAAACGAGAGTGAAGTCTCAGGTCACATCTGTAAAATCTGTCACCTTTCTGACATATTTACTTCCGTGATGATGCCCAAGATTCCTTTTTTATTCTCAGCGCTACATTCCATAAGACAGTAAGACAAGGGTTCCTCCTGTGACAGCGGTTATGTATAAATTGGCACAATGTATGTGTCAGAACTATCAGTTGTGACTTTAAAATTCAGCTGAACACCATGTTGTGGTAAAAGAACATTGGACTTTGCGCCAGGGGGCCTGGGGAATCCAAATTCTAGTCCTACACCCAGCATTCTTGTCTGTGGTGAGAGCTCTCTCTATGGGCCCAAGGCTTTTCATCAATGATTGAAATGGTTGCACAAAACAATCTCTAAGATCTATTTTTTAAAAATTAATGTTTTAAAGTAACTTTTTCTGATTTTTTTTTTTAATTTTCAGTTTTTTGTGTTAATGAGTGTGCCACAAGAGAGGCTAGAGGTTTGACTGTGCGTGGGTTTCTTACTTGTGGGCCAGGTGGCCTCCCTGCACTTGAAATTACTGTAGCTCTAACAGTCAGTGATTCCGCGAATTAATCACCTTCTGATTACGCAAAGGCAGTCTCGTGTAAGGTTAAGAGTCAGTGTCCAGAAATCATGGGCTCTGATCTCTTTCTTTTGGTTATTGTAGGACCTACGTTATTTACAATCTTAGCCTCCATTTCTTAGTCTATAATATGAGGGTAAAAATTAGAACTTAAGTCATAAGAATGTTGTGAGAAATAAGCTAATTAAGTTTGTAAAACATAGAGCACAATACTTAGCCATCTGGTCAGTTATTTTTTAGTAATGCCAATGTCTTTTCATTTTTTCGAAGGATGCTTGCTAGTACAGGCTACTTTTAACTGGCTGCTCCAACAACAAGTTAATAGTAAGGAAAATACTTTTAAATGTCCTCATTAGCAGATATTTATTGAAAAGTGCTTCATGTTCATATATAACTATAACATGTAAATGTCATGTTCACACTAACATAACGTAGTTAAGACATATATGTGGTACTGTGTGCTCTTAATAGAGTAGTGGGCCCTTTGCAAATACTCCAACTAGCTTGTGAGAAAAAATGATTAAACATATGTATAATACTGTGAGATTCTGCTTGTATTGGCCCAAGTTTGGGATTTCTCTGACAGTAAAATTTCAATTTAAACAATATATGACAACATATAGGGTTATCTGTTTTTTTTTTTTTTTTGGTGCCCAAAACAGCCACTAAAACAATTTCTGGGGCCGGCCCCATGGCTTAGCGGTTGAGGGCGCGCGCTATGCTACTGGTGGCCCCGGTTCGGATTGGGGCGCGCACTGATGCACCACTTGTCCGGCCATGCTGAGGTGGTGTCCCACATACAGCAACTAGAAGGATGTGCAACTATGACATGCAACTATCTAGTGGGGCTTTGGGGGGAAAAAAAGGAGGAGGATTGGCGATAGCTGTTAGCTCAGGGCCGGTCTTCCTCAGCAAAAAGAGGAGGATTGGCATGGATGTTAGCTCAGGGCTGATCCTCACAAAAAACAAAACCAAACCAAACCAAACAAAACAAAAAACAAAACAATTTCTCTTCTATTACTTACTATTTCTAACGTTTCATTGAAAAGGATATTTTAATATCCAAATGTGTTAAAAAATAATTTCAAAATAAAACATATTCCTTTAACTTAATAAGTTTGACTTTATTAGGAAAATGGTTTTCCCTTGTTTTTTCCCCTCATTTATTCATGTGGTGTCAAAAAGTTCCTCAAGGTAAAAGGTGATGAAACTATTCCAAAGGGGTTTTATGGGCCTTTAGGCCCAAGGAGCATGGTTTCAGGGCCTGGGTAACTACATGACCCAAAGTTAGGGCGTAGCTGCCCCCCTGCAGGGGCCGCATCAGTGTTCTGGAGCCCTGAGAATCAGAGGCTGTGGGAGGATCAGAAGCAAGTTCCTTGCTGAGCTTCCCTGCAAGCGGGACAGACAGGTGGGTGCCTCCCAGTGCCTGTGGCTGACACTCTCTTTGCAGTCACAGGGGGGATCTCCCATTAGGGGTGTCCAAGAAATGGCTGTTGACACTTGGTGGATGGGGAAGGGGGCTTAAGTCTTGTTACATGTTGTAGCCAGCACATATTTGGGCTATATATTTTTGGATCTGGGTTTCACAATTCATGTTTCTGATTGAAATTTGTGTGTATTCTTTAAAGTCTCAAAAGCAGAAGTTGGAGTTACTTTTTTTTTTTTTTTTGGTGAGGAAGATTGGCCCTGAGCTAACATCTGTGCCAGTCTTACTCCACTTTGTATATGGGACACCACCACAGCATGGCTTAACGAACAGTGCATAGGTCCGCACCCGGGATCCAAACCTGCGAACCCTGGGCTGCCAAAGCAGAGCATGTGAACGTAACTACTACACCGTGGGGCGTGCTCCATGGAGTTACTTTTGAGATGACTTCCAGGTCTTCATATTGTGTCTTCCAGGATTCTTGGCATAGGCATGGTTTGAAAACGTGGTTGGTTGGGGTGTGGGGGAACCTGGAGATATTGGCGGTGGGTTTTAATAGTATGGTTAATTTTTTCGTAAGGTAGTGACTTACAAAATATTTACTTTGCTCTCATGTTATATGTCAGCTATTGCAGTTTGGCTGCTGCTGCTCTGCTTCCCAGGTTTTCTCACTGCAGGACCCAGGTTAAAGGAGAAGCCCTTATAGGGGCAAGCCATTCTTAAGAGAAAAATCAAGAGAGTCAGTGGAAACACACAATGTATGTCAAAGCTTCTGTTCCAGCCTGGCATATGTCAACCCAAGTATGTTGTAGGCCAAAGAGCATCACCTCCCAAGCCTCATATCAACAGAGCCTGAAGGTGTAAGAGCCCGAAGAGCCTCATCCTGCACAAGACACTACAGGTCACTTGGCCACAGGTGTGCATGTGCAATCCTCGAATTATTTAGAGTTTAAAAGGAAGGGGGACAAACAGTTCAGAACCATAATACAAAAGACCACACAGGTCTGGTATTGAGTAATTTAAGATTTAGTAAAATTTAATAGTGCCAGATTATATTCTTAGGTTTCCTTTTTCTATACTGAAAAATCAGCAAGTTTTACATAATTAAAAAAAAAGACTTATGGTTTGTGATTTAATTAGCTGATTTCATATAGTATGACACTTCTATTATGTTTCTAACAATTACACTTTCTTTTTTTTCACTAGGACACTGGGTTTTTAAGTTGGGACATGCTTCCCTAAGTTTATGGGTCACTTGGTACTGACTCAGAAATAGAGTTCTTGAATTGATTCATGGCTATCGCTGGGTATATTCTGCATGATATTCTTGTTTATTCTGCATATCATATTATAAATCATGATTCACAGGGATAGACTCACTTTGAAGTTAAACACTATTTCTGTGGTATTTTCTTGGTGCAACAAATATATTAAGAAGGATGCTTCAGATATAGCCCTGTACCTATGAAAGATGGTAGATGTTCCAGACGATCTTTACATACTCTTAATTTTATAGTTAAATTTGAGTTATTTCAAAATATTTCTTTTTACTATCATTAATGAAATTAATGAGCAATGCAGTGGAAGTTTATTTCAGAGTTCCAATAGGCCATCATTAATAACCAGTGTTTTGTACAATGACCACATGGTCATTTACTTTTTTCTTTTGTTCCATTCAATTATTTTGTATAACGAACATTTCCAATTTCTCCTTGACGTTCATTTCTTAGCCATAGTAATATTTAGTTTTACAGAACATTTTTATTTTCAAAGCTTTCACATCTATTTTTTCATTCTAATCTCATAATGCCTATGAGAGATGGTCTGTTAAATAATTTGTTATAGAACAATAGATTTTGAAGTTTCATTGAAATGCCCTCTTACCTTTCTATAGATCTCTTCTATTTTCCTTCATTTTATTTAAATCACTCTGATTATGTAATAATAAAAGTTAACTGCCCAGATTCTTCTAGTGTGTAAACATCTTAGGAGCATTCAGACATATTCAGAGACAGAATAGACTCTTTATGCCCCTAATGACATTTGCGTAGTACTCTTTCAGTGTATTAAGTGTACCTCAGTGTCTAAAAGTAATAATTGCAACTTGAAAAAATATGTTGTTTCTAGACAATTATTTAACCGATAGAATAATATAACTTTAGTCACTTTCCTGTTAGGTTTCTACATTTCTTTTTCCTTATTCACTGAATATTGTCATTAGATTTTTTTATAGGAGAAAAACGTATGCATTTCTCAGATTTTGTGACTTTAATTTAGAATTGCTAAAGTTATCGCCATGGTCTTATGCCACAATTAAATTGTACTAAATCTTAAGTTAATCAGTTTTTAATATAATTTAAAAATTGTTTTAACATAGTTAATTTCTAAAAGGATACTAGCATTATACACTATATGGCATTGCCATTCTTTCTCAACTCTCTTCTCTTTCCTCCTTCTTACAGACCTTTCTATTTCAATTTCCTCTCTCTCTCCTTTTCCTGCTCTTCTGTTTCGTGTCATTTTATGGTTTGTCTTCCCTTTCTTTTCCTTTACTTCTGCCCACAATCCATTTTTCTTCCCCATTTATTCATCTCATCTCATTCTGGACTTTTTCTCTATTTGATGTTTTCACTTTTAAAATTATTTTCTTTTTCTTGTCCTTTCATTATTTGCTATTTGCAATTAATTAAAATCCCTGTTGTGTCACCCAGCATGAGGGATGGTTTGAGAACTAGCAGGTCTCAATTATGCCTAGCAGATAGAAATAAAATTGCACAGACCAGAAGAGAGGCCTAACATCTTGGAGTGAGTGATGAGTCCAGGTTACACTGGTGCTTAAATAAAAAGGAAAAAAATCCACGTGAAACTGACTAAAAGGATAATTCCTCTCATAACAGAGAAGTAAAAGAAAGACACAGTAAGTAGGGGAGAAAAGGCAAACTGCTTAGATAATAGATTCTGAAGATATAATAAGTAAATGATGGGAGTTAAGAGAGAGAGAAAATACAGCTGATAGTAGAAGAGATATAGCAGTAGGAAAAAATAAGAAAATTTCTTTTAGCTGAAGAAAGATATGGATATTTAAAATTTTACCATTTTTAAGCAGAATTAAAGAGATCATAATTAAAAAAAATATTACTTTTTGGTCAGTAAACTCAGCCAGAGTTCATTCTTATTTTGTTTCGAACTCTTTAATTGTTTTATTCCCTACTGGCTATAAGCTATAGCAAATTCTGCACGTTATTGTTATTAATAAATTATTAAATGAAGTGATCATATGACCTAAGTAGACATCCAGACGAGAAGTGTAACACTGTGCTGTGAAGCTGGGGCAATGATTACATAATATATTCTTTCTTAGGTGATGAAATATTTTCTTCAGAAAAGCCTCCACGCTGCATCTGATAAGACTATGGACTGATAATATTGCAGATTCTATCTTAAATTCTCAGATGATTTGGGAATTTTTTTTTAACCTAAGATGCTCTTTTAAATAAAATTTTGAATCAAATTTGAACATTTTCAATGTATAAATAAATTTAGCTATTTCCTTAAAAAGTACATTTTATGCCTTTCTGGTTTTCAACTAGAAGCACTGGTAATGAATACTAAAGCTTTTCCTGTGGTTTTCTCGGGAACTGTGACGTTCCCTCATGGTTTACACTTACCTCCTTACTTGGAATGCCAGTAATCACCGTCACTACTGAGATCATGTTAGCGTTTATAAAGCGAAAAGTATAAGCTAGCATGGAGGGTTTCTTTCCTAGTTTTTCCTTCTGAAAATAATTAAATTCAAGGCTGAATTTACTCAGGTTTTACCTTCCACTTTTAACCTCTAATTTTAAGAATTTTGATAAAATAGCTAAAATATAAAAGCATGCTTTAAGTACTAATGGATATTGGCAATCTAAAAATGTAGAGTACATCTAAATAAACAAAATACATTTATTTCCTCTCTATTATGCAATATTTTGCTGTAAAATTCTTTTCTCTTGATTGAAAAAGCTGTAGGAAAGTAAATTTGGAAATTGAGGATAATCTTAAATAAAATAAAATACAGAAAAGAGCACAAGGCATACACGTAAAGCTCAATGAGTTATCGTGCTGTGAATGTGCACGTAGCCAACATTCAGACCAAAAAGTAGAAGAGTTACCAGCACTCTCATAAACCCACCTGTACTCACTCTCAGTTATGGCACCCGCCTTCTGACTCATTGGGAACCACTATCATGATTTCTAACAAGGGCAAAAGCTTAGTTTTACCTATTTTGTAACTTGAAATAAATGACAGCCCGTGATTGATAGATGGATGGATGGGTAGATAGATAGGTAGGTAGACAGATTTGTGTCTGGCTTCTTTTGCGCAACACTGTTGATGAACTTAATTTGTATTGTTGCATACAGCTGCAGTTTGTTGTTGTTGTTGTGGATTACATTGACGGGTTGAGCACAATTTGTTTTACTGTTGATGAGCATTTGTCTTGTTTCCAGCTTTTGGCTAAATGGATAATCTTGTACATGTCTTTTGGTACACTGTGCAAGCGTTGCTGTTGTTGGCTCATACTAGATAAGATCAGTTTCAGGATCCCAGCACCAATTGTTTTACCAACAGCATGGGTACTGAAAATGGGTTAAGATTCCTTGGCAGGTTATTCTTTTTTTTTTTTTTTTTTTTGCTAAATAGGTAAGTCAGTTTCATGATTCCAATATCACATCTATAAATCAAGATATTTAGAAAAGTCTAACTTTTTTCCCCCTGTCTCCTTCACTGTGTTCCTTCCCTCCACTGTAGCACCACATTTAAGAAGTAGCTACAGGTGCTTCAGCTATTTTTATATTCAGTCATAAGTTAGCATAATTGAGGTTAGAAATGGGTTTCTGTTGGGGAAAATTGTTTCTTGTTAATAAGCAAAATGAGTTTTAGAAATGATGTTTACTGGTGAAATTTACTGTGTTTAAGATATGTAGACTGGCTACAAACATTTTAAAGATAATTGCATAATTGCACGAATACAGTAGAAAAATGTTGAGAGCCAAGTAGCCTAGGAGTGGAGCTTTGGATTGGATTTCTAAGTAGTCCCATGTTCAACCACTGATTTGGAAGATAATTGGAGCCTGACTGTGAAAGTATGGTTGACCAAGTTCTACATGAGAATGTTGTATTTACTTTGAGTGAATCTTTTCTGAAAGGTGCTGTGGACTTCATGTAATTTACGGAACAGGCTAAAGGCCTATTCTGTCCCCGTTTTGTAAAGAATGTCTCTTTGTGTGACAGATTTTGATCTGAGACCAGCTTTTAAGTGAAGCCTATAACATTCATCTGCCCTAACTATTGTTGGCTATTAATATTTACCTAAAAGAATCTTGCTATTACCATTGCCAAGAATGCCCTTCACTACCCCCTTGATCTGGGAAAATTCTACTTATCCTTCAAGCCACTCAATAAATATAGTATAAAAGGAGATGTAACAACAACAAAGAACACTAATTAATGGTTTCTAATGAAGATAATAGTAATGTCATTGAAGATTAAATAGTAAAATATGCATTTGAAATTTATATGCAGATAATCTAATCCAATCTAATCCTGATCAACTTTATAGAAATGTTAGCAAAATATATAAATAATTGTTGTTAGATATAAAATCTTATATCTAAAGGGTCTACTTGCTTGGAATCATCTTACAGATAGTGGACATTACTTTCTGAAAATAAAAATAGAGAAATATTATATGAATCATTTTTTTAATTTGTCCTCAGCCAGTTTTATTCCCTGAAAATGAATTTTTTTCAGATCATTATTTCCCCAGAGGTTTCAATTAAGTTCAAGCATCATCAGGTTGTTTGTGTGTCTGTGACATTGAGATACAGCTGTGGGAAACAAGGAGGCTATGTGCTAGGTTTTGGTAGAATTGTTTATACATTAGAAATGAATTTGCCTCCTAATCAGTCCTCCTGACAGCTGATTGATAGAGGCAAACAAAAATTAGCCACTGAGGAACGGAAGAGGGCATTCTGAGAGGCGAGAAGACGTGGGGAAAGTGCACAGGCGAGGGCTGAGTGACCAAGGCGGCATACCAGGGACTGTTGATCCTCAATTTGGACTTTAGTTTCAAAACGGAGGGCATTTTGGTTTCATAATCAGAGCTCCGTGTAAACAAACAGAGTCTGAAGGTAAGTGATTGTTTAAATCAACCTCAAGCATTGCCTCTACTTTCCTCTATTATTCTTTGGTGGTAGGACTTGAATTATTGCATTAAAAACTTCAAGTCTTCAAGTTCCTTTTTTACTCATTTTCCCACCCCAAACGTCATTGCCCCATTTGAAAAGCTAGTTAGAAGATATCAATTTTCACTTTTTTGATGAGCTTTTAACTTATATAATTGCACTTTTAGTTTTAATATTGTAGCCATTACTTATAAGTGTTAGAGCCAATCATTTACTCATAATCTATTAATTTAGTCCAGGTTTTGAATTAAATTGAATTTCCATTGCAATTGCCATCTTAGTCTTTCATGGTTTAATTAACTAAGCAGATTTTAATATAGTATATTTTAGTCTATCATTTCTAAAAATTAACTTTCATGATATATTAAGAATTAAATTACTATCAAGTTGCTGCAAAATTAATTATTACCATTTTAGTATAACCACACAAAACAAGGAAAAGTTACTGAGTTTTAAAGTGCTTCTTAAGAATTTTTGTTATAAGACCCGTCAATGCTGACATCTTAATTTTGTTCTACTCTTCAAGTGATGCATTCATTTTTATGTAATTATGACCTGTCAAAGGTCCTTTTCATAACAACAGATTTTATTTGCTTCACTGAACTTAATGAAATCCATGTGCATGAGTGAATTTCCCAGATATATTTAAATTCAGTGCCTGAAAGTCTTGTTTATAATGGTGTCTAATATTTTAAAATATGAAGGCTACTGAAGAAAGCAAATCATAGAATCAGAAAAGAAAGTTGAAAGACACTAAAGAAATTATTTAGTAGATTTTGATACCTTCAATCAGTTTTATACCTATGTAGGGGATCAGAATTGACCACCCCAAAATGTGTTTCTTTGGCTTGATTATTAAGAACAAAAGACTCTGAAAGAAACTTTGATTTCCCCCACCACTGCCTAAAAGAATTTACAATAGAGAGGCCTCTTCCAGGAAGGAACTAATACCATAAGGTAACTGTAATATAATATGAAATGTGTCTCTTAGGTCACATTGTCTATAGTTGGCCCATTTGCATTTCTATCTCCATGTAAATTGCCTTCCTCCCCCTTGAAATCCCAAACCACTACCCCAACACCCTCCCTTGTCTTTAGCTAAAAATAGTATTTAAGGTGGTGACCTCAGCCATTTTGGCAAGTTGCTCAGTTTTCCTGGGTTTCTCCCATGTATACTTGTTATAAAGCTTTGTTTGATTTTCTCCTGTTATTCTGTCTCATGTCAATTTAATCCGTAGCCCAGCCAGAAGGACCTAGAGGGTAGAGGATTTGTCTTCCTCCCCTACACCTACATCATTTCAATCTCTTGATAACTAATTTACTCTTAACATTTCTGGAGAAGCTTCTATAATCTTCTTTGGAAATATGTTCTATTGTCACAAAGGATTTTCTTAGAATTAATAGCTTTATTTTGGTGCCCACACTATCCTAAAGAAAACAATTAGTCCATTCATTGCTTTCCACGAAGCACCATTCACATTAAGCATTCTGTCAGTTTTAGAACAATCTCAAGATTTGGGGGTTCTGAGGAAGAGACAACTAGTAGAAGCATAGTCCTTCTTCCACACTTTTCCTCTTTTTCCCTCTCTGTCCTTCCCTTTCCCAAATTTCCCTCTACTTAGAATTCCAAATGCTTCTCCCTCTCTTGTGCAGAATGGCTTCTTCTTTCTTCTGAAACCTCGGCTCCAGCCAGCTCCCAGGCTCTGAGAGGAGAGGGGACACAACTTCTACCCTAACACCTACAACTACAAACCCGTAAAGCTGCTCATCTGAGCAACACCTTTATCTTAGCATGATCCATCTTACCGAGAATTAAGAAAAAAGTGAAGATTTGTTCCTTTTAAAATTACTTTATGACAGATTTTTATACCATCATCACATTTTTACTTAATTGTATAAATTAAGTAGCGTTAACCTTAGCAGAAGTATGACTTTTTAGACTAATATTGATTTCTGTTAGAAAACACATTTCTCTTCCCTTCCCTTCCTTTCCCTTCCCTTCTCTCCTCTTCTCATCTATTGTCTCCTCTTCTCCTCCCTTCTCTTCTCTTTCTCCCTTCCTCTGCCCTCTCCCTCCTCCCTTCCGCAGTCCCCGTGAGTTGATGACCCCTGCTCAGTGTAAGGGATTTGCTGTGGCCACTTTTTTTTTAATAGTTTGTTTTGGTTATTTTTCTACCACTAAATATATTTTGCTATAGTTATTGTACCTATAATTGCTTCTTGTTTAGAGTTCCTTCCATATCTAATAAGAACTTTGACTTGTAATCCTGTGTTTTGTTTCTAGGCACCTCTTTCAAGTTTGAGTGCAGTGCAGGAAAAAAGTATTGAATTTAGACAGCAAAGGCTTGGGTTTCAGGCCAGCTCTGCCAGTAAAGTGTTACATTCTGCACCTCTCTGGGCTTTGGTTCCCAAGAAGGGGATTAAGTGAGACTAAGGATTCTTAATCTAGATTCTAAAAACTGGACTTCAATATTCCTTGAAATTCTTAAAATTATAAACAAAATTTTGTGTAAGTGTGCATTTGTTTGGACAGTGTCTATAACCTTTATAAGATTCTTGAAAAGTTTCCTTGAATAAAATAACTTTATATCCACTGTGTCGGATTCTCTTTCAGATACCTTTGCACTTTAATAATCACTTTGAAAAAAATGTATTAAAGTCTTTGGAGCCTCTGGACTATGCTAGAAATTTAGGAAGTCATATGGCTTAGCACAATGGAACAAAGATATAAGAAGCCCTAAAATATTTTATGGATGTATAAAAACATTATTAAATGTGCTCACCCAGAAACTGGCACTAAACATGGTAGAAAAGAAATAGTTGTCACTCTCATTATCACAGTCTTTGTAAATACAAATATCTCTTACAGGTTTACCTATGTATAAATTCATAACAAAAGTTAACTTGAATTAGAAGTCACAGGTTTCTTGGCTATGGGGTTTCAAACTGTGACTTTCGATAACATGCAACATGTAAATTCAGTGAAACTAAAATTTCTTCACTATGAATAGTGATGAACAGATTTCAACAATAATATCATAATTTCATATTAAAACTACAGCCTCAAAGTTTCATTAACCTTAATGATGAAATAAACTGAATTTGCTTAAATTCCTGATTTATGTTTTAAAATTTCACCCTTGTGCTATTTGTTGGTTTTGAAAAAATCATTTAAAATGCTTTGGAATAATCTATAACACAATAACTAGGAATTTTTAGGTGAAAAAATAGATGTTTTATAGTTTTACCTCTCACTTCCTTGGCTTCACAGTGATTTAAAAAAGTTTTTCATAAACTTTTACAAACATTTAAACCTTGGTTTTATATCTTTAATTAAATGCAATTAAACAAATAGTCAAGTAGTACCTACTACATATCAAAAAATGTGCCAGCCAGGAGAGGAAAAACAAGGAGAAGGGCATTCTGCATGGGAACTTTCTTAAAGTGAGTTTAACAGCTCACTTTGGAGCATAAGCAAACGAGAGGTGGTGTCAGGTTTCCTATAAGGAGCTTTTAAAAGAATATTGTTGGGATTTTATCTGAGAAAAAGCAAAGTAAGAAGCACATTGACAATGATTAGATTTAGTTATTGAATATGTTAGATTTGGAGTGTGTAGTGTATTAGAGATAACAGCCATGTAACAGTTTGGTATTATTCAGCTTGGTCTTGGTAAGTAAGCTAGAGGAATTGTACAGATATTTTGAGACCTAACTTGAACCCCATAACTTTCTCTTTAATAAAAATAATTAAGCATGGGGTACTAGCAGCAAGGAACTCATAGTCTTAGAGGGAATCATCACTATCACATTTGTGTTGGCAACATCCATCCTGATGAGGTCACTCAAACTCTGGGCTGCTCTACTTTGGGGGGAGAGGGAGTCCACTTCCTTCTTTTCCGATTTTGCCCTTTACGCTTAATAAATTGGGTTTGATTTACATTTTAAAGTGCCTGGTGTGGAATTCTTAACTTAATTGGATCATGTGGTTGGATTAGGTGCACAGGGTTTCAATTTCTCCACATTCTCACCAACACTTGTTGTTTTCTGTTTTTTTTTCTTTGCTTTTTTTTGATAGTGGTCATCCTAATGTGCATTAACTGTTATCTCGTAATTTTGAGGCTCTTCATTTAGCATAAATGCTAAATGTCCAATCCCCATTTAGTATAATGTCCATTTGGGGATGTGGGCTCTGAATTGGTTGGTTTGCACTGGAAAAGCAGGCTCTGGGGGAGTTGTTTACTCTCTTTAGAAATTGGGATAATCCTGGGAGGAGCAGTCCCTGCAGGGCCAGCAAGGCCCCTGGTATTGAAGTATCAGAATACCGAAAATAAACAAAATACATGGTTAGTGCAATGACTATCATATAAAATTATATCATTCAAAGCTATATCCTTACTACTACCCCCCTTTTTTTGTTGTTGTTAAACCTATAACCACAGGACCAGGGACAGAATTTGCCACGCCAAAATATGCCTCTTTGGCATAAGAATTATTTTGAGCTGATGATTATTAAGAAACAGCAAACACAAGAAAAGCTCTGAAAACCTAGTAGAAGTTACCCTTTTGTAAGATAAATTAACACTTATAAGAGAAATTACCATTTGTAAGGGTGTCAGGAAGAGGAGGATGACTCTTAAATCTCTAGAAACTCTGGAGAAGGCAATGACTTAAATCTGCATAACTGCATAAATTTGTGAAATCAACTTTACCCTTGTTTATTGTGCTTTTCCTGGTAACCTCCCATAACTCACCCCTTCTTAACAACAGAGTGTTAAAGCTGTTTTTCAGGAGCAGCAAGCCAAAAAACTAAGTCATGTAGCTGGAGCATGGTCCGAAGAGAAAGTTTTGACCTGCCATGTGAATCATCCTGCCAGTGCTTCTGCATACCAGCCGGCCCTCCCTAATCACTAAACTTGACCCCAAAACTTGGACAGGCAAGACAGATTTGAGAGCCTTGCCTCCTGTGTCATTGCCGGGGGACCTCACAACGAAGCCTTTTCTTTTCTCAAGAGCCAGTGCCATAATTATTGGATTTTTATGCACATTGGGCTATGGGCCCTCTTGTCTGGTAACAAATCCGTTTCAAAGAAAGTTGTATTAAATTGCACTACTTTAATTTTTTTTGTTTTTGGTGAGGAAGATCGGCCTTGAGCTAACATCTGTGGCCAATCCCCTTCTTTTTGAGTGAGGAAGATTGTCACTGAGCTGACGTCTGTGCCAATCATCCTCTATTTTTTTTTTTTTTTTTTTGTATGTGCGATGCTGCCACAGCATGGCTTGGTGAGGGGTGTATAGGTCCATGCCCAGAATCCCAATCTGCGATCCCCGGACCACCGAAGTGGAGCTTGCGAACTTAATCATACACCACTGGGCCTTTAACTTTTTTTCTTTACCTACGTCAGTAAGTTTTGGTAGAATCGGGATTGCTGTATCATTTTGGTGAAATTTTCTTTAATTTTATCAATCTCTTTACAGTTAATAACATTTTTTGCCTTAAATTTTATTTTACTTGAAGTTAATATTGATACAAAGTGTTTTTGTTGTTGGCATTTGTTTTTTAAATATTTTCAACTTTTACCTTTCTCTCTCACTATGTTATAGATTTTTTGTAAACCTCAGTAGCTAGATTTAAAAAAAACCCAGCCAACTTTTAATCGTGCATTGAATTTACTTCTCTACACAGTGATTAGTAATATACTTAGATTTATTTTCACTGTCTTATTTATGTTTTCCACATACACTGATTTTTCTTTCTTGTTTTATGTTGAAATAATTGTGTTCCCTTCATGTGTAACGACATGTCTATTTCTATTGTTTTAGTAGTTATCTTTCAGTTTCTAAATTATGTACTTAACAGGGTCTAAAGCTAATCAAAATCTCTATTTTCCTTTGAAACAAAACAAGGAACAGAAAGTGGTTTTGGTCAAGAATACTTGTGACAGGATCTTGTTCACCATTATTCTATTTCCACTTTTTTTGGAATACCCCCCAAGGTTGTTGTTATTGTTATTGATAGTCAGTGGTTATTTAAATTCACAAACAAATCAATTTCTTTGCATCCCAACACTTTCTTTGGGGTTCCAGTCACTTCTTGCTGGGGAACAACCTTTGATTTTTTTTGCTAGGAAGTTCTGTGAATGGTAAATTCTCTCTGTATTTGCTTTGTCTGAAAATGTCTTTTATTTGGCCTTCACTCATTTGGAATGATAGTTTATCTGTTTTTTTTTTTTTTTTTAAAGATTTTATTTATTTATTTTTCCCCCAAAGCCCCGGTAGATAGTTGTATGTCGTAGTTGCACAACCATTCTAGTTGCTGTATGTGGGACGCGGCCTCAGCATGGCCGGAGAAGTGGTGTGTCGGTGCTCGCCCGGGATCCGAACCCAGGCCGCCAGCAGCGGAGCGCGCGCACTTAACTGCTAAGCCACGGGGCTGGCCCCCTAGTTTATCTGTTTAATGGTGCTAAATTCACTGTTGTTTTCCCTCGGAATTTTGAATATATTATTCTCTTTTGTGCCTTCTATTATTGATGATGAATATGATTTCAAATTGTAATTTCTTTGTAGATAATCTGTATTGTCGTCTTTTACTGCTTTTTAAAATTTATTATTTTTTAAAAATTATGGCAAAAAGCACATAACAAAGTTTGCCATCTTAACCATTTTTAAGTGTGTAGTTCAGTAGTGTTAACTATATGCACATATTGTGCAACAGATCTGTAGAACTTTTTCATCTTGCATGATTGAAACTCTATTCATTGAACAACTCCCCATTTTCCCTCCCCCAAGCCCTGATGACAAATCTATTTTCTGTTTCTATGAGTTTGACTACTTTAGAAGCCTCATATAGATGGAATCATACAGTATTTGTCTTTGTTTGACTGGCTTATTTCACTTAGCATAATGTCCTCAAGGTTCATCAGATGGTAGCATGTGACAGGATTTCCTCCTTTTTTAAAGCTAATATTCTATTGTATGCATATGCCACATTTTCTTTATCCATTCATCTGTTGATGGATACTTGGGTTGCTCCCACTTCTTGGCTGTTGTGAATAATGCTGCAATGAACACATGGGTGCAAATATCTTCGAGATCTTACTTTCAATTGTTTTGGATATATATCCAGAAGTGGGATTGCTGGATCATATGGTAATTCTGTTTTTAATTTTCTGAGGAACCTCCGTACTGTTCTCCATAGGGGTTGCTCCATTTTACATTCCTATCAACAATGCATAAAGGTTCCAGTTTCTCCACAACCTCACCAACACTTGTTATTGTCTGTCTTTTTTTTTAAGTTGCCATCCTTAATGGGTATAAGGTGAGATCTCATTGTAGTTTTGATTCGTGTTTCTCTAATGATTAGTGATGTTGAGCATCTTTTCATATACTTGTTGGCCATTTGTATATCTTCTTTGGAGAAATGTCAATTAAAATTCTTTGCCTGTCTTTAAATGAGGTTATTTTTGTTGTTGTTGCTGAGTTCTTTATATTTTCTAGATATTAATCCTTTATCAGATATATGATTTGGAAATATTTTCTCCCATTCTGTAAGTAGCTTTTTACTCTGTTTGATTATTTCCTTTGCTGCAATTAGGTTTGAAGTAGTCCCATTTGTCTATTTTTGCTTTTGTTGCCTGTGCTTTTAGTGTCAAATCCAAGAAATCATGCCAAATCCAGTGTGATGAAGCTTTCCTGTCATGAAACTCAAAAAGACTGTTCTTTCTGCATTGTGTGGTCTTGGCGTCCTTGTCAAAGATCATTTGACAATATGCACGAGGATTTAATTCTGGGCTCTCTATGCTGCTCTATTGATCTATATGTCTGTCATTATTCCTCTTATTGCTTTTTAAACTTTTTGTCTTTAGTGTTGTACATTTTGCTATATTACATTTAATGGTTCAGGTTTTATTTCTATTTATATTGCTTAGGTCTCATTATCTTCCTTAATTTGCATGGTTGGCAACTTTAATCAATTCTGGAAAAACCTCAGCCATTCATTATTATTTTAAAAAGTTGTCACTTCTCATTTCTTTTTATTTCATCCTCCGGAATTGCCATAGATTGATATTAATTTCTTTTGTTTTCCTTCTCTTCAGTTGACTGCTCTCTTCTATATAGTTTTCTCAGCTCTGTCACATAATTTACTACTTTTCTCTGTTCTACTATTTAAGCTGTCCATTGAGTTTTTTTTTCACTTGCATGACAATATCTTTATGTTGAGGCTATTTGAGTCTGTTTTAATTCTTCCTATTCTTTTAATAGAATTTCCTGTTCCTCTTTTATGATTTATATTCCATCTTTTTATCTACTTAATAATTTTTAATATCTTTGATATTTATATTCTCTTTTGGATTATTTTATTATTCCGTATCTGGAGTTGGTACACTGCTGGTTTTTTTTTTTTTTTAATGTTGTTGGGGAGAGGGAAAATCCTTCTTCTTCTTCTCTTGTGTCCTTATGGCTGGACTAATAATAAAATTGACACAAGACCAGATTAACAGCAGAAAAACCCAACTTAGTTACATGCGCATGGGAGAATCATGAAAACGATGCCCGGAGAGTGAACAAAGCAGGTGCTATGTATATCTTTTACACAAAGAAATGATAAATTTGTGAGAAATTGACAGGACAAAGAAACTTAGGTTTGGAGTATAAAATTAGCATAATAGTGAGGAATTTAACCAGAATTTAGGCTTGAGGTAGTAAGTTAACAAGGTTTGTTTGTGCAGGCTTCTCTGCCCTGAATTCCCTAGCTCTGATGATAAGGATGCAGTTAGACCACCCTTCACATGTGAAATTTATTTCCTGTTTTCAGGGGGAATAGGAACAGAAGGGTCAGAATGCCCTTTTTGATTCTCAAGTAACTTTAATTCAAAATAGTCAATATGCCAGTGTGGGATATTTTTGAGCAGCCTGCCCTGGGCCCCAACAATGCTAACTATTCTGTCAGAGTGGATTATTTCCCCTTGAGATTTGCAACTTTTGTTCTTTATGTACTTGTTTAAGAGAGAAATTTTAATTTTCATAAAACATAAACATAAGTCTGCAGCTATTATGGTGTTTATTCTGCTTTCTTTGGAAAATTGCTACAAGAACATTTTGAATAGTATTTTCTTGGATCAATGTATGTCTTGTTGAGTATTTAAGTTACAAAATAAAATGAAAAACTAAACTTTCTCAAAAATATTCTTTTTTCCCCCAGTAACTTTATTGAGATAATAATGGTTTATAACATTGTGAAAAATCGAGTGTACATTACTGTTTATCATTTTCTGAGTAGACTTCATCGTGGTCGTCCCAAGTAGTCTCATTATTTTCCATCACTGCACATATGTTCCCCTTTACCCCTTTCACCCACCCCCAACCCCCTTCCCCTCTGGTAACCACTAATCTGTTCTCTTTATCCATGTATTTGTTATATTCTACATATAAGTGAAATCATGCAGTATTTGTCTTTCTCTATCTGGCTTATTTCACTTAACAGCATACCCTCAAGGTCCATGCATGTTGTTGCAAATGGGATGATTTTGTCTTTTTTTATGGCCGAGTAGTATTCTATTGTATAAATATACCACATCTTCTTTATCCAATCATCAGTTGATGGGTACTTGGGTTGCTTCCACATCTTGGCTATTGTGAATAATGCTGCAATGAACATAGGGATGCATAGATCTCTTTGGATTGTTGATTCCAAGTTCTTTGGATAAATGCCTAGTAGTGGGATAGCTGGATCGTATGATGTTTCTATTTTTAATTTTTTGAGAAATCTCCATAATGTTTTCCATAGTGGCTGCACCATTTTGCATTCCCAACAGCAGTGCACGAGGGTTCCTTTTTCTCCATATCCTCTCCAACATTTGTTGTTTTTTGTCTTGGTAATTATAGCCATTCTGATCAGTGTAAGGTGATATCTCGTTGTTTTGATTTGCATTTCCCTAATAGTTAGTGATGTTGAACATTTTTTCATGTGCCTGTTGGCCATCTGTATATCTTCTTTGGAAAAATGTCAGTTCATATCCTCTGCCCATTTTTTGATGGGGTTGTTTGTTTGTTGCTGAGTCAAAAATATTCTTAAAATCTCTGCCTATACAGTCATGCGCTGCCTAACGACATTTTGGTCAACAATGGAAAGCATATACCACAGTGGTCCCATAAGACTATTACAGAGCTGAAAAATTCCCCTCACCTAGTGACACTGTATCCATCGTAACATCATAGTACAATGCATTATTCTTGTGTATGTGGTGATGCTGTGTAAACAAACCTACTGTGCTGCCAGTCATATAAAAGTATAGCACATACAATTATGTACAGTACATAATACTTGATCATAAATGACTACTGGTTTATGTATTTACTATACTATACTTTTTATCATTATTTTAGAGTGTACTCTTTCTACTTATAAAAAAATGTTTACTGTAAAACAGTATGTCATATTACGTGGGCAAGAGCCTCGTGTTTATTGCATCTCTTGATTGCATCATCTTCTCTCTGCTTGATTTAATCTCATGTTGTTTTGTTCATCACAGCCCCTAAGTGTACAAAATCCACTGCTAATGTTGCCAGTAAGAGGCCACATCTAGTGATTGACCTGGAAATAAAATTAAAAGTGATTAAGAACTATGAAGGTGGACAAGCAGTGATGGTTATTGCTGGCCAGTCAGGCATGTCCCATTCCACCGTAGCTACAATCTTGAAGAACAAGTGATGGAAGCTAATAAAGGATCTGCTTCACTGAGGCAGTGAGACTAACAAAAATTCGAGAAGGGTTTATATCAGACATGGAGAAACTTCTAATGACCTGGATTGAAGACCAGACACAGAAGAGTCTCTATTTTAGCACCATCATGATCGTGGCCAAAGCAAAAAGCTTGTTTTCAATATTGAAGGAAAAAGCTGAACCGAACTGCGATGTTGAATTTACTGCTAGCTCTGGGTGGTTTAAATGATTCCAATTGTTATTCATTACATAATGTGAAAGTGAGAGGTGAGTCTGTGAGCGCTGATGTGAAAGCAGCTGAAGAATTTTTAGAAATTCTAGATAAGTTGATTGTGGGGGAAAATTACTTGCCAGAGCAAATATTCAATAAAGATGGAACCTCCCTATTCTGAAAACGAGTGCCTGAAATGACTTTCATACCTAAGGAGGCCAAGGCAACGCCAGGTTTCAAGGATCTTAAGGACAGGATAACAGTCTTGCTTGGGGGCAATGTTGCAGGCTACGAATTGAAACGCTTTATGATCTGGCACAGTGAGAACCTCAGGGCCTTCAAGTATATCAATTAGCAACACTGACAGTGTACTACAGGAGTAATAAGAAGTAATAGGCGACCTAGTTCCTCTTCCAAGATGCCCTCCTGAATTCCTATGCCAGTGAAATGGAGAAGTACTGTTTGGAGAATAACATACCTTTTAAGATTTCTTCATCCCCATATCAAAGCATTGTTTCTCCCTCCAAACACCACCTCTTTGATCCAACCAATGGATCAAGAAGTTACAGCAGCTTTCAAGGCCTGCTATCAGGGGAGGACATTTGCCCAGGCTATTGCTGCAACTGAGGAAGATACTGAGAAGACTCTGCTGCAATTCTGGAAGGATTACAACATCTATGACTTCATCAAGAACCTTACTTTGTCTTGGGGTAATGTCACCAAGGAGTGCATGAACGGCATCTGGAAGAAGACACTCAGGAGGTTCGTCCATGACTTCAAAGGATTTGCCAAGGATGAGGAGGTTCCAAAAATCAACAAGGCTGTGGTTGAGATGGTGAACAACTTTAACCTGGGTGTGGATGAGGATGATATTGAGGAGTCCTAGACGTGGCTCCTGGGGGTTTGACTAATGACGAATTGTTGGAACTGGAACAAGAACTCATAGCTGAAGAAGAGGCAGGAGAAAAGGAAACTGCAGGAGAAGAAAAAGCAGAAGAACCCCCAAGAAAATTCACAGTAAAGAGTTTAGCAGAAGCTTTTGCAGACCTCATCAAGCTCCTTAAAAAGTTTGAAAACATGGATCCCAACATCGAAGGGTTTTCATTAATAGAGAGGAATGTTCATAGTACCTTATCTGCTTACAAGCGAATCTATGATGAAAAAAAGAAACAAACGGAGCAAACTACCGTGGACATATTTCTGAAAAGAGTGACCCCTCCTCAAGAAGAGCCTCAGGCAGGTCTGTCAGGAGGTATTCCAGAAGAAGGTATGGTATCCTAGGAGATTACCGCTCCTTGTGTGTGATGGCCCCTGAAGACCTTCCAGTGGGACAAGATGTGGAGGAGGAAGACGGTGATAGTGATGATCCTGACCCTGTGTAGGCCTAGGTGAAAGTGTGTGTGTCTTTTTAAAAAAAAAATTTAAAAAGTAAAAAAAAATATAAAAAATTTAAAAATAGGAAAAAGCTGATAGAATAAGGATATAAAGAAAGAAAATATTTTTGTACAGCTTTATAATGTGTTTGTGTTTTAACTGTTATTACAAAAGAGTCAAAAAGTTAAAAAATTAAAAAGTTTACAAAGTAAAAAAGTTACAGTAAGCTGTTTAGTTTATTATTGAATAAAGAACAATATCTTTTTATAAACTTAGTGTATCCTAAGTGTCCAGTGTTTATGAAGTCCACAGTAGTCCACAGTGTACAGTAACGTCCCAGGCCTCCACATTCGCTCACGATCACTCACTGACTCACCAGAGCAACTTCCAGTCCTGCAGGCTCCAGTCATGGTGAGTGCCTTACACAGGTGCACCAATTTACCTTTTATACCGTATTTTTACTGTACCTTTTATGTGTTTAGATACACAAATACTTACTATTGTGTTACAATTGCCTACAGTATTCGGTACAGTAACATGCTGTGCAGGTTTGTAGCCTAGGAGCAATAGGGTACACCATATAGCCTATGTGTGTAGTAGGCTATACCATCTAGGTTTGTGTGCATACACTCTATGATGTTCACACAACAACGAAATCTTCTAATGATGCATATTTCAGAACACATCCCATAGTTAAGCAACACATGACTGTATAGAAAAAACACTGCCTTTAGTGTTCAAAGAAAAAAAACTCATCTTCAGATAAAGATGATTATATCATATCTCTATTTACAAATTAGAGACAAAGGTTTTTAACCTTTCTAATAGGAAACAGAAGCCAATATAGTATTCAAATTGGTGAAATCTCTTCCCTTTTTGACATGAATTCTGTAGCAGAAGGATATAGTTTGTCTGCCAGTTATTTCTGGTTGTAATGGAAAAAACCATAATTTTAATGTTACCTTTGAAGCACCACAGACTGCAATACTAGTATTCTTGAATTTCTAAATACTGAAACTTACTCTCAATCACTCTTCCTAATTCCTCTTTCGATGTGGTTCATGTCAGACACCCTAACAGACAATGGACCATATTTGAATTGAGTTGCATCGCGGAGTAAATACAATCACATTTTGGATTATCCAAATGAAAGAGGCCAGTGTCAGCTATGCATTATTTTAAATAACTTTAGGATGTTTTGTTTTTATGAATTACTAAAAGTTTTAACTACAGTATTTACATTCTTTAAAGTTAAATTTTTTTTAATGGAAAAACTTTAGGAAAGTTCACAAGTTCCAAGTGTATGGCTCAACGGATTTCCACGAAGCTTGCACATTCAGGTAACCACCCTTGAAATGAAGACACAGGCTGTCACCAGCCCCACAGAAGCCTCCTCACGTCCTTTCCCAGTCACTGCGCTGCCAAGATAACCGCAGCCCTTCGTGCTTTCACTCTCGGTTAGCTGACTCCATTTTTGAACTTGACCTAAATGACACTTTCTCCTTACTGTATTTGTGATGTGGTAGGTTTGTATTGTGTCTACTTAGCTAAGCTGGAAATATATTTTCTGGATTTCTCTTCCCTGAATGGCTTAAGATTGACCACAAGAGAAATCCAGCGTGACGTGGAAAGAAGTGAAGCAGCTGTGTGCGTGCTTGGAGGCTTGGGGCGAGGCTGGGCCCTGGTGCAGCTCACACACACTGCTGTGGGTCTGCTGGCTCGCTGTGTCGGTAGGAAACAGTGGCTGGGCCCACACAGTCCCCAGGTCCCACCAGGCCAGGTGTGTGTGCAAATCTGTGGCACCAGCTCTTCTGCAGGCCACCTGCATCATTCACATGGGGGCTGGCAGGTGGGGAGAGGCAGACGTAGGCTCTGGTGAGGGTAAGACTTGGGTTCCTGTACGTCTTGTGGGTTGGCTCCAGTGTGTTGGTTTTCCCCCTAGTCTTATATGTTCCCTTCCTGACTGTGAGCCCCGCTGACTTCAGGCCCAGAACCAGATGCAGAGACAACAGACTTAGATTGCTTTACAAGTTTCAACAGATGCCTAAAGTTTAATCCCTATAATAAATAGTATTTATCACTCATAGTTCTGCTTCTCTGAATCCAACCTGCTATAGTGAGATTTATTATGTTTTAGCATGAAACAATAGTTCATCACTTTTCATTGCTGTATAGTATTCTACTATATGAATACACAAAAATTTATTTATTCATTTTAGTATTGATGGACATTTAGATATTCTCAATTTTTAAGTTACTATGGACAATGCTGCTATGAACGCTCTTCTATATGTTTCTTGTTACACATACATATGCATTTCAGTTAGGTATACAACTAGAAGTGGATTTGCTGGGTCATAGGGTATGTGCATGTTTTCCAAAGTGGTTTTTCCAATTTACAGCCTCACCAGCAGAATTTGAGATGTCTAAATCATTCCATATCCTTTCCAAACTTATTTTTGGTTATTATTTATTTATTCAGCTCCTCTGATGGGTATATAATGCCATCTCACTTTGGTTTTAATTTGCTTTTACTTAATGACTAAAGATTTTGAAAACTATTTCACGTGAAGTGACTGTTCAAGGCTTTTCCTCATGAGGAAATTAGGTTACATCTTTTTTTCATTGATTTTTAGAAATTCTGTATATACTCTACTCTGGACATGATTCCGTTGAACAGATATATGTTTCACAGAAAATTTCTGGTTTTTTTTGCCTTTTCACTCTCTTAGGAGTGAATATTGATGAACAAAAGTTCCTAATTTTAAAGGTTAATGACCTTGCCTTATGTCCCACAATTAGGACATGGCAGAGTCCAGATTTGTTTCATTTCAAAGCTCCTGCCATCCTGTGTGGACCCATTGTTACGTTACACAGATCCTTATGTCTGTATTTCCTGTTAGAGGAAATGGCCCCAGCAAGAAAACACCTGTCTCAGGAAGATGATTTTTCCAGGGGAAGTGGAGTACATTACTCTCTATGTATATCAATTGCTTTGAAGTTGTGGGAAGCAGCTGAGTCTTAACTGTACCATTCCACCAGTTTTGACAAGTGCATACACTTGGGTAATTCAAAACTCTGTTCAGATATGGAACATCACCACCATCTGAGAAAGCTCCCTCACATCCCTACCCCTCATAGGCAACCACTACTCTGAGTTTTTCCATTATAGATTAGTTTTACCTATTTTAGAACTTCATCTAAGTGGAACCACACAGTGTCTATTATTTTGAGTAAGGCTTCTTTCACTCCACATAATGTATCTGAGACTTATTCATGTTGTTACATGTATTGGGAGTTTGTTCTTTTTCATTATCGAATAACATTTTGTTGAATATGAATATATCACAATTTGTTTTTTCATTCTCCTATTGACGGACACTGGGTTGTTTCCAATTTTTGGCTCTTATGACTAAAGCAGTTATGGACATTTCTGTACAAATCCTTTTGTGGACATATACTTTCATTTCTCTTGGGTGAATACCTAGAAGTACAATTGCTGAGTCATAGAGTAGGTGTGTGTTTAGTTTTATAAGAAACTACCTTACCTTTTTCCAGAGAGATTTGCTATTTTACATTTCTACCTACAATGCATCAAATTTCTGATTCCTCTCAATCTCACCAACCAAGACCAAGTGTTGTCAGTCTTTTGAAAATTCTGATGAGTGTGTAGTTGTATCTCATTATAGTTTCATTTGCATTTCTCTGATGACTAATAATGCTCAGCAATTTTTCATGTGCTCATTGGCCATTCGAATATTGTACTTTGTGAAGTGTCTGTTCAAATCTTTTGCACATATTAGACTCTTTTTTTATTATTGAATTGAAGGAGATCTTCTACATAGCCAGTCATCGTCAGATAAATGAATATTCTTCCCAGTGTGTAGCTTTCTTATTCATTTTGTAACAGTATCTATTTATGAATTTGTGAGCAGAGTTTGTCATTTTGGTAAGGTCTTATTTATTAATTTTTTATTTTATGGTTTTAAATTTCTGTGTCCTATTAAATAAATCTTGCCCTACCCCTAAGTCATAAAGATATCCTGTTATGTTTTCTTCCAGAAGCTTTGAAGTTTTAGCATTTAAATTGAAGTCCATAGTCCATTTTGAGTTATTGTTTGTGCTGGTTTGAGGTAGGTACCGTTTTTCATTTTTCCAATATGGATATTCAGTTGTTCCAGCACTGCGTGTTGAAAAGATTTTCCTCTGTCTGTTGCATTGCTATGGTGACTTTATTGGTAATCGAATGTCAGTATAGACGTGGGTTTATTTCTGGGCTCTCTTTTCTCTTCCGCTGATCTATGCCAATCCTTATGCCAGAATCACATATCCTGATTACTACAGCTCTCTAGTAAATCTTGAAATCAAATAGTGTAAGTCCTCCAACTTAATTCTTTTTAGAGACTGCTTTGGATATATGTACTAGATTTCTACGTACTAAATGGTTTCATATTAATTTTAGAATCAGCTTGTTAATTTCTAAAAAAAAAAAGAAAAATGCCTGGTGAGATTTTTATTGGTATTGCATACATGTAATTAAGTTTTTAAATTCAATGCAATAACAATCAAGATACCAATAAGTGGAACTTGACAAACTGATTGTAATTTGAATGATAAAGCAAAAAACGATCAATAGCCAGGAATAGTTGGAGAAGAAAAAATGAAGGCCCACCAACCAAATATTAAGACTTATTCAAAAGCCATAGTTGTTCAGATAGTGTTTATTATAGCCAGAGAGAACATAAATAGATTCATAAATATAAGGAAACATTATCTGACAGAAGGACATTGCAAGTAAGTGAAAAAATCCAGACTCTTCAACAAATTGTGCAGGGGCAATTGGCTTGTTACATGAAAACATATTAAAATAGTTTCTACTCTTACCTCAAACTATGTACTAAAACTAAATACCCAATGGTTTATGACTCAAATGTAGGTAATAAAATTTAAAGTTTTTGGAGGAAAACATAGTAGAATATGACTTTGGAAGAGCAAAGATTTTCTTAAAAGAGACAGAAAAATCACAGTTCATAAAAGACAATGGTAATAAATTTAACTACATTAACATTGAAAACTTCTATGAGTGAAAAGACCTTGTAAAGTGTGAAAAGACCAGCCACACACCAGGAAGTAATATTTATGGTGCATAAATCACAAAGAATTACTATTTGGGAGATATGGATAATTCCTATAAAATTAACTAAAACAATTACAAAAAGGCAAACAATACAACTGATAAATGGGCAGTACAGATTGTGGGAGATGGCTGTCAAAGATGGCTGCCATCAACTCCTTCCTTCCTTCTCCATGTATACGGTGCTCTATCCCTTTAGAGGTGGACTCTACTTTTCCTTCACTTAAATTTAAGCTGGTTTTATGAATTACCTTCACCAATAAAATGCAGCAGAAATGATGGTGAATAAGCAACCGGCAGAAAAGAAAATCTGAAAAGCCAATAAAATGAAAAGATATTCAACCTCACTAATAATCAAGGAAATGAAAATGGAGTATCCGAGGATGTCATTTCACGCACATCAGATAGGCACATTCATAAAGCCTGACAATATCCAAGGGTGGTGAGGGTGTCATACACTGCTGGAGGCAATAAGACTTTGTGCAAACACATTAGAGAACAATTTTGCAATATCTAAACAAGTTGAAGATGAACATTTCCCAAACTCAGCAATTCCTGATCTATGTATATACCCTCAGACTAATTTTCACATATGCCTATGGAAACATGTGTGAGAATGTTTAGCTTGGCATTGTTTATTAAAGTAAAAGATTGGAAATCAACTAAATGCTTATGATGAGGAGAAACAAAAATTTGTGCTGTTTTTGTACAAATGAGAAAAGCAAGTTGCAGAATAATAATTTGCGTTTATTGAATGCTCTTATAGGTCGTGAGCACAATTCTAAGTTGTTTTCATGTATTATTTCGTTTTGATCTTCATAACACCTGTCTGAGTACTATCATTATCATTGTCATCATCCTTCCCATTTTACAGAGAAGTGAAGTCTCCTTCCTAAAAGAGACAGCTAGTAAACGGGAGAGCTGGGGTAGTTGAAGACGTCTGAGGAGTCCTCCTGAGGAACGCCCTTTGCAAACCTCTGCTCCAGAGATTGCTAGATGAGGGTCCATGCCTGTTCTTCCCTTCCTGTGCTCCTGCTCACACCAAGCCTCCAAGACGGGTTGTTTGCAAGTGTACATGTGTGAAAGCAGACAGAGGAGTGTCCGGGCACAAGAATGTTAGCTTGCCTGAGAAGATAAACTTCTTGTTCCATAAAATTCTTAGGAGTTGTAAATTAACTTTGCACACTCAGAAGGAAAAAACCCATAGATTTTGTTATATTAAAGGAATAGTATAGGGTCTTGTGTGTGGGACGAGACAACCAAACCAACACTAATGACACTAGTCATATATAGGCTTGTTGAAGGGTTCAATAAAATCCTATATTTATAAAGTGCCCGGTGCGTGGTAGGTGCTCAATAAACGTTCTCTTCTTTAATCTAAAATTTCTGTTTGCAATACTATTGTTTATGTTAACACCTCAATAAACCATGGGTTTTCATAGAAAAGCCCTTGAGGTCTGAATTTATGAATTTGTATGTGCTGATTTCAGCATGTTCTAAGTACAGAAGCAAAGAAACAGGAAATAATCATGGATTTGGAGTAGCTGTGCAAAGGCAGCAGCCAGAGAGACGTCCAAGACCCAGTGAAGTTTACTAGTAAGTAGGGGAAAGTGGAGGTCATTTATTAGCTGAGACAAATAAGTTCTAGAAATAGTTAATAATTCCTATCAGCAGTATACCCTTGAAAACAGTCATGAATTTCTGTCACCTTGGTAGGAGAATATTTGTTCCTGTTCAAGATGATAAAGAACAGCATTGAATAAAACAAAGACTTCAGCCACCATGAAGCTTATTGACAGACAATAGACACATAAGTATGTAAAATATATGTCCTGTCAATATTTGGAGAGATGGTGATAGGTGCCTTGATGGAAAATAAAGCAAGAAAGGGGTTACGATGTGCAGTTGGGCACCAAGGGTTGAGACTGTAAATTAGGTAGGGAGGGCTCATGGATAAGTGGCATTTTAGTAAAGACCTGAGAAATGTGTGAGAGTGAGGGAAAGACTATTCTGAGGAGAGAGAATAGCAAGTACAAGAGAGTGCCTGCTAGTTCTGGGAACAGTAAAAGGGCCAGTTTGCTTGTGCACAGGAGCTAGGGAGTGAGCGGAGATGAGGATGGCCAGATCAGGTGCTGTTTTGCTGGCCACTGAAAAGACATTGCCTTGTTCTCTGAGTGGGATGGAAAACCATTGAATGATACCTTTGTAGATTGAATTGTGTTCCCCCAAAATTCAAATATTGAAGCCCTAACTCCCATATGAGTATATTTTGAGATTTGGCCTTTAAAGAAGTAATTAAAATTAAATGAGGTCATAAGGGTGGGGCCCTAACCTAATCTAGGTGTCCTTATAAGAAGAGATTAGAACACATAAGAGACACTAGGGGTGCAAGGAAAGGAGGAAAAGGCCATGTGAGGACATGGAGAGAAGCTGGCCACCTGCAAGCCCAGCAGAGAGGCCTCAGAAGAAACCAAACCTGCTGACACCTTGATCTTGGACTTCCAGCCTCCAGAACTACGAGGAATAAATTTCTGTTGTTTAACACCCATTGAATAGATTGCAATGATAGGGGCAACGTGACAGAAGTTTATTGCAATAGTCCAGGTGGGAGGTGACAGTGGCTTGGGCAGGAGTACTAGTCGATGTGGAGGAGGCAGCAGTGGAGGACATACTGCACAGAGTCAACGCAGTTCAGTGATGGGTTGGATGTGAGGTAAGAGACAAAGAATGAAGTTGTAGAGAACTTTAAATTTTTGCCCCAAACAAATGGTAAATGATGGTACTGTGGACTGATTTGGAGAAGATGGCTGGAAAAGCAAGTTTGAGTGGAATGATGAGGAGTTTGGTTTTGGACGTGTTAAATTTTTTTTTTTTGAGGAAGATTGGCCCTGAGCTAACATCTGTTGCCAATCTTCCTCCTTTTTTCCTTTTTTCTCCCCAAAGCTCCAGTAGATAGTTGTATGTCATAGTTTTACATCCTTCTAGTTGCTCTATGTGGGACACCACCTCAGCATGGCTTGATGAGCGGTGTGTAGGTCCGCGCCCAGGATCCGAACTGGTGAAACCCAGGCCACTGAAGTGGAACACTCGAACTTAACCGCTACGCAACCGGGCCAGCCCCTGGACATGTTAAATTCGACTTGCCTTTAGGACATCAAAGCTGAAGTGTCAAGTAAGCAGATATAAGAGTCAGGAGTTAAGGGGAGAGGCTCCAGGCTGGAGATATAAAGATAGAAGTTAGTATTTAAGCCATGAAACTGGATGAGCTAAATAATCGATGGAATGTAGTTAGGGAGAGAAGAGTCTGGAAAACTCAGCTCTGGGTCACTCCAATATTTAGAGTTTGAGGAGATGAGGAGGAAGAGGAAAAATGTAGTGAGAAGGAGTAATCAGTGGAATGGGAGGAAAATAAGGAGAGAATGCAGGGTCATGTCCTAGAGCCATGTAAATGTGGTTCCTCATGGATAAGGGGGTCATCAACTGTAGTAAGTTAGGCTGACAGGCTGGTGAGATGATGGGATCAACTGGAGACCTAAAGACTCTCACAACAACCAACAAGCACGACAAGAAGAGAAATCACCAGACTATGGGCTCAAATTAACCCACCATGGGAGAAATTGCCTCCTGGAGCTTCCTGATTGGCTGGTTGTGGGATGATTTTAGTTATTGGGAATGAAATCTATGGATATCAAGGCTAGACACCATTTTCTTTGAGGGTTTTTTTGGGAAAAGCAAACTTTGTGGGTCAGGAATTCAGGTCTTAGAGCAATATGTGTTCATTAGACAGGATTTAGCTCCCTCTGATGTGATGTGATACATATATGTGTGTATCATACATAAGATACATACGATACATACATATACATATATATCCCTCAGATATGATATATATATCCAGCTGATACTGTATAATATGTATCCTTCTGATTGTATTATATATATTCCTGTGATATGTATTTATATATCGTTGTCTCTAGAATTGCAGTTATGCATAGTATACCTCTTTTAACTTTTTCTCTGATTGGATGGAACTAGAAGAAACAATAGTTTTGCAGGAAGTTTCCATCCACTACACTGCATTGACTTTTAAGATTCTTCTGGCTAGAAGGCTCTTCTATTTCTGTGCTTCCAGTCAAAATCCTTCCTCTTCCTCAAGGTCAGCCCCTCTTCCCAGGTCAACCTCTCTATGAAATCATTTTAGATTCCTCTAGCCCTTACTGAGGGTCTATTCTCTGAGCTATTTATTAATTATTTGCATCATGTGATTTTGTTGTTGTATACCATCTTGTATACTTCACTAATTATTTCATCACTTTTAGTATACTAATTGTTTCTTTTGATATGTTTACCTAGCTAGGTTGTGAATTTACTGATAGCTGTAATCATGCCTTTATTTTATATTCTTAAAAATATGGAGCTAACAGGGGCTGGCCCCGTGGCGTGGTTAAGTTCCGTGCTCCGCTTCAGTGGCCTGGGTTCGTGGGTTCAGATCCTGGACGTGGACCTACACTACTCGTCAGCCATGCTGTGGCAGCGATCCACGTGCAACATAGAAGACGACTGGCACATATGTTAGCTCAGGGCTGATCTTTCTCAAGCGAGAAAAGAGGAAGATTGGCCATGGATGTTAGCTCAGAGTGACTCTTCCTCGGCAAAAAAAAATAAATAAATAAAAATATGGAGCTAACAAATGGTTAAAGCTTTGGTTAGGTAACTAGCCTATGTGAAATAGAAAAACATCTCTAAAATAAATTGTACAGATAATTCTTTGCATTAAGGAATAATTTGTTTCAACACTTTAAAAATAATCTTTTAAAGAAGTCATTTTCACATTAATAATAAATTAGAGATATGTTTTATTGAAATATTTTTGTTGTCGCTTTATGAAATAAAATCACACAGGAGGGGAAAAATTTTTCTGAACAGATGTCAACAAAACATTCCTGGTATTTACTGTACCGTTCTATGCTGAAAATCACATCCAGGTTCAAAATGATGCAACAAAATAGAGCTCTCTCTGGTAGCGTGACACCTGGGGCCACATTCCCTGTGATGTTTACAAAAGTTGTAATTTCAATAACTTAAATTATTTAATTACATTTTTCATGATTCTCAAACTGCCTTAACATTTTAAGGTCATTTCCAAGGCAAATTTTACACATTTTTTAAATAGCTTCCCCATCTCTTTTCCCACGTTTTCCCAGACATATGAACATTTTATTGTGAATCTTTTAAAGAGCAGAAATGAAAAATAACATTAAGGCCTCGAACAAGCTATCCCTTAACAGTTTATTATTCATTTAACAACAATTTATTGAGTGCTAATCGGGCCAGATAGAATGGTGAACAAGATGGAGAAGGTTAAGGCCTCAATGTCAGCTAACTCATTTAATAAACCTAAATTGAACAAGAATCCTCTGCTTAATTGCTAGTGTAGTGGAGAGTTCACAATTGATTAATTTTACTTATGGGGGCTGCATTATGGGTCATTAGCAATTTGGTTGTAGACGGGGTCTAAAATTAGACATTACTCAGAGCCTGATGGCTCTCTCTGTTTTGGGGCTTCTCTAAAATATTAAGGCACTTTCCCTGCATAGCATACGTCTGCTCCCCCATTTGACTGGAAGCTCTGTGATTATCAGGTTCACCACTTGCCTCATCAGAAGCTGTGAAAAATTTTGGCTAGTGAATAGATGCATGCATGAATAAAGGTACGGTTCTGTACTGCTTGTAATTTAAAAGCTGTCTGCTCTTTAGAATGTACTTGTAAGTTTATTTTTCTCTCTTTCATTTTAAAATTTTTGTCATTTTCCTGAAGCAAAGTGTGTCTTTAATTGTGCTCATCTATTTCTAGATTTATCCATGGTCCAACACATACCTAATTTAACTTAAACGTTAATATGTGTTTTTCTTTAGGTGTTCCTGTGTCTCCTTGCATGTGTTTTGCTATTTGGAAAGTTTTTTTTTATCATAATTCCCATGGACATGAGGAGGTCCCCAATTTTACCTGCACTTGCATTATTTGTTTAATGCAGTAAGACCAGATGTCTCAGATAGTTTAAACAATATGTATTCCAGTACCAGATGTGCCTCTGTTAAATCACCAATTCAAGGTCATAAATATGCTACTGTTGCATGTTCACTTTCATTAAAGTCTATCTCCAGGCAATTTATCTTTATTAATTTGTGATTTTTTTCCCTTGAAAATGGCTGGACTATTTTGGCCAAGAAATTCAGACTTCCTGCCAACTGTAGAATTATACCTCTGGTAACTGTTTTGAAAGCAGTCTTCATTCATCTTGTGATGGAATAGCATGTCTTCTTTTTGTATTTTCCTCATTATTTAATATATATTGTATTTATGACTGTGATGCTAATTCACATGCCTTGTAAAAATTTTGAAAAATAAAGTATAAAGAAAAATTAATATCAGTTATAGTTCCAACACCATTAACAATTTAATGTACTTTTGCCACATCTTTTTTTCTATGTCTTTAAAATTATCTCTATTAAAATTTTCCATTTAGCATTCCATCTAGCCAAATGACCAATGTCATTTTGGAGAAAGTTAAAAATCATTTATTAAAGTTAAATCCTGGTACAATGAAATCCTTTTATCCCCATGTGTATTGAGACATTTCTTTTTCTCTTTGCACTCTGTGGTTGTCTATCTTACACATCTTTAAATTTTTCAAGGTTAAAATGACTGGAATCACGCAGTGAACAATAACTTTGAGGTTTCCATTGTCTATCTGTGCCTTGGAAAAGATGCAAAGTAATTGTCGCAATAAACTGTTGGCTTTATCTTTGGGCAGGTTATTGTGTCTTAATAGACTCTTCAGCTTTCACAAAAGCTGGCCAACTTTTGTTGGTTCCATTGTCTCTTAAGACATACAAGTTGTTGTTCAACTGTCAACACTAAATGGTATTGTATAAATGTATTGTACAATTGAAATTTGCTAAGAGAGTGGAACTCAAATGTTCTCACCTAAAAAAAACATATATATACACATATATATAAATATGTGAGGTGATGGGTGTGTAAATTAACTAGATGGGGGAATCCTTTCACAGTGTACACATATATCAAATCACTACAATGTATACTTTAAATATCTTATAATTTTATACGTCAATTATACCTCAATAAATCTGAAATAAAAAAACAACACAAACACAACTAAATGGACACCGTTCAAATACTTATTGGAAGAATGTTTTCTAGCTCTGTCTCCTAGTCATAAAATCTTAGTTGCACAAATGCCACAGCCCACCTTACTTGCTAGATATGAATCATTTAACGGAGACTGTTTTATTTCTCTGACGGCTGCCAGAAGATTTGCACAGAATAACTTCAGGATCTCCATTGTCTGCTTACGCATTAGAAAAGACACAAAGCAACTGTCTTAATGAAGTTTCACCTCACCTTTGGGCCTCATTCTCTGTTTCGTTTCATAGTCTCTCTCTTATTTTTCTTTACTTTAGTTCGAGTCATTTTGTGGTATTTTAAGCCTTTTCTTATAAGCTCCTTATAAGTCTTGCTGAAATGAGATTTTTAAGAAAATAAGCAAAATAAACTAATTTAAACCCTGATTTCATGATTAGATTTTCTTCCTTTAAAAATGACTTTTACATAATCTAAAATCTAATAACTCCATGGAATTTTGTTTGGAAGTGCTGATTTTCCTTATTTTTATTTTCTACATTTTTTGTAAGGAGCATACTTGTAGACTACTAGGAATTAAAGAAGCATACATGTATAATGGATTTCAGTTTTGTAATCAATGAATACAACTTGAAATTTATAGTCTTGGCAGGTGTTTCATACACTCCCACACCACCACTCACAAATAAAATAATCCTCAAGTTGGAAGGGACTCCTCATGTAATTGAAGTGAAATTTGAATTGCAGAGCTTAAGTGGCTTGTCTAAGTTACATTGGTTTTGGTAGAGCTAGAATTAGGACTAGCTATTGAACTAGCTGTTAGAACCAGAATTTGACTTTAACTCACTGCCCTTTATTCATTTCCCTTACCAATAACAATCAATTCCATTCCAGAAATATTTTGTGAACACTTCTATGTTACGTGTTAAGCAATCCAGAGTCCCTGATCCCTGAAAGCTTTCAATCTGGTAGGAGATAAAACAAAAATCAAATTATCTAAAAGACAAGAAAATGGAATGCTCATTGTGTAAGAATGGTACTAGTGCTATGGGGTCCAAGGGGAAGGATTGCATCTCTGGGGGCGGTGGGGAAAGGCGACAGCCAGGTGGGAGCCCTAGTGCTGTGTTTTCGAGTGTAGGCTGTTTTCTGATTGTCAGAGGCTGAGGGTGGGAAATAGTCCAGCAAGGAACCCAGCTGGTAAAGTAACAGTGAGAAGGGCACACCACGTGGTCCGAGAAGAAGGTGTCCAGCACACCTGGAGAATGGGAGGCATGAAGTCGACTAACAAACATACTGCTGTTCGATGCTCACCTTCGTGAAGATGAGGGGCTGGACTGTGGAAATCATGCAATGGATCAATGTGTGAAAACTGCAAAATGCTAGAGTACTTTATGTCTGTGTTTTTCAAACTTTAATTTGCATATAAATCACCTGGGGATCCTAAAGTGCTGCTTCTGATTCAGGGCTAGGGTGGGTCTGAGATTCAGCATTTCTCACATGCTCCCAAGTGATGCCTGGGCTTCTGGCCTGCAGCAAGGCTCTGAGAACGGGCTCCACATTAGAGCTGGTATAACGGTGCCTCTCAATGCTGTGCTTCTGGATCTTTTAAGGGTCTTTAAACTATGCTTCCCAGATGCCTAAGGCCCACAGGATCGGGAGCAAGTCTTACGGAAATAAATTACATTTTAACCTGTTTTAGTTATTGGGGTTCTAGGTCCAAGATTTTACTTGAAAAAGTATGTGTGGGGCAGTTGCAAACATAGCCTGAAAACCAACTATTTAGGTCACAGGAAGTCATTAAAAAGTTTTGAGAATGAGAAGTGTGTATTCCGAAACGAAGTGCAGCAGCTGGAAGCAGGGTGGATTAGAGGGTTTAAGACCGTAGCCTAGGGCACCAGGCCATTTCCGTCCCTGTAACGTTTTATTAGGGTAGTGGTGGCTTTGGATAGGATGGTGAAAATGGGAATTGAAAAAGAGGGCAAGACTTGAAGAACAGGGGCAGGACTAGGGAGCTTCCTGGATATAAGCAGTCAAAGGAAAACCAGGGGTCTGAGCTATCTCCAGGATTGTAGTCTAAGAAAAAAGGAGTTTGAATTTTATTCCAAATTTGACTGTGGTGGACACATTTTTTTGCCTGCCACTTTCATGAATCTGGGAGTGGTCCCGTTGCTAGCCCCGTTCCTCCACCCACCACTACACCCTGTCACAGTGGGAGCAGAATTTGTTCCTTCTCTGGTCTTCCACATTCTTTTTTAACAGCACTTAACATATAGCAGTGCTTTTTTTTCTCTTTATTTTTTTAATTCATGAGGTTATCTGCCTAATTAGACTAAGCGCTCCTCTGGCCAAGAACAGTCTTTAGTTTATTGTTGCAAACATAAGGCCCAGCACTAGCTGCTTGAAAAAGGATTTTTGAATGAATAAACAGAAAAACACAGCATTGCAATTCCTCATCTGCCTGAGTCCAAGCGTTCAGGAAACCCATGTTGGGACACTGTAGCTTTACACTGATATGAACAGAGGCCCTGGGGTGTCAGCAGAGAGACAGTGAAGTTTGGACTCGAGCAGACCTGCCATTCATAAATTATACGACTTTGGATAAGTTATTTAACCTCTCTGGGCTTCAGAGCTGGTTAAAAGCTCTATAACTTTCCTTTAAATGGAGATAAAAATTGCCATCTTTCTGTAAAGACAGACTTTATTTTGCTGTGTAATGTTTTACATTTTCCAAACTGCCATACCAGGGATAAAAATGTGAGTATATTTGGGTACTTAAGTGGACCTTGAAAACAACAACAGAACAAGAGCAATTGCAGAAGGCATATAATCATCCAAAATTGTTGACATTGGAAAGGAAAAATAGAGACAATTTGTTTTTCAATATGACACCAAGGGTCCATCAAAACATGTACAAATCTTCTTGAGGAAAAGAGAAGACATATTTAGTGCTCTGACCATCCAAGTCACCGAATTGGAATGTAATAGAGAGAATCTGGAATGAACTCAGAATAGTTGTCACGAAAATCTGTAATAATAAAGACCTATTGAAACAACTCTCTATCCTTATCTAGACAGCTCTTTACCCAGTGTAAGGAATGGAGTTGCATTATTCCAAGGAGACTTCTTCCCATAATAAAATGTAATAATGGATATAGACTGTATAAAGTGCTTGCCTTTGAAACAACTTTTTGACGTAGAGGCTGTCGTCTCTTATCACATAGGATAGAAACATTTTGAAGCCCACCATATTTGAAATCCCATTTATATTCATAGTAGTCAGTACTTTTAAATTTTTAATAGGTACTTTCATTTCTAAAGAAAAGGATTCATATATGAAGACCATCGTACCCTTTGTCAATATAGCTTCCAAAAAGTATTGAAAGAAAGAAATCAGGAGAATCCTTCATATTTCTATTTAATTGCCTTGGATGAGTTTGATTTTTCTCCTGCCTCTGCATGTGCAATTATGGGATGAAACAGTGAAATATAAGACAATCAGGATTAATCTTAGCTTTGTATATAATATATGCAAAAACAGCATTATTTAACGACCTTGGTCAGGGACGATGAGCCAGATTCCTTCCAACGCCTTAATTAATGCCTGATACTAGATTAAGTTCTTCTTTAAATTCACTGGAGTGCCACTGATAACATTACAGCTTCTCCAAGTGCTTCCCAGGGAGTGACACAGGCAGGGCTAGAGTCTATCTTCTGAAACATTTCAGATTCTACACTATTCTATATTTTTTCAATGGCTCAGCTCACATAAGGTTTCTAATGTATTTAATAAAATGCTATTTTAAAATATCTTACATTTTAGGCCATGGTATAGTTCAAAATTTTGGTGGATCTATGTTGCCTACAAGAAAAACTCTAAACCCATGGGCTCTCACAGTCTCATGTCACCTGTCTTCTCAATCCCCCCTAAGCCACCGCCCCACGTTTTCTATGCTCTAATCAAAGCAAGTCCACTGCGTGTGTCCTGCTTCCAGGTTTCTGAGCATCTGTGTTCTCTGCTTGGCAAACCATTCCTCCTCCGCCCTGTGGAAATCCTCTGTGATCCAAGTCCAAGGTCACTTCTCCATGCAGGCCTCCTGTTCTCTTCCGGACAGAGGTACTTGCTCATCTGGCTGTGTCCCCAGAGAGCTGTGAACATACCTCCATTACAGCACCTCGTAGGCTGCATTTTCGTTATTTATAATTTCCTCACCGTTACACATTGGAGGCAGAAACGACATCTTCTTCATCTCTCAGTCTCTAGTACTGTACACAGAATTACCATTTTGTAGGTGATTGGCAAATGTTTCTTTGACTAATTACAATTTCAAATGGATATTTCTCAAAGTTTTACAAATTTAAGCGCTAATGGTGCTATCTGCGTCACCATCATCCAACATGTACAAAGCACTTACTAGGTCTCAGTCACTATTCTAAGGCTTTACACATGTTACATCATTAAATTCTCAAAACACCATATTAAGTGAGGTACTATAATTTCCCTAACATAACTCTATCAGTTTATAATTATGGGTCCTTTTACAAATACATTTTAAATGGCATCTCAAAATATTTCATTCCACTACCAAATAATTTCGCCAAATTATTCTCTGATATATGTATATATATAGTATATATAGTAATAATCAACCAAAGAAATTTCCTCTAGCCAAGACTATTACGCCTTAGATCACTTTTGCTTCATTTATACATTAGGTGGTTATTCTCGAACTTGTATGAAAATACTTTCACTTATAGATTATTCAATTATCAAATTGAAAATAATGACCTACTTAATTCCTTTATTCATTTGCAAATATTTGTTGAAGACCTACTGTGTATCAGAACTAGGATACAAAAGTGAATAATTATGATCCTTATCCTCCTGAACTTTATGCTTTAGGACAGAGAATACCGTCTAGGTTTAGAATAGATTTAAAAGAGGGCAACACATCTTTGCTTTAAGGTTTGCCCCAGTGTGACAGTTATGCTCTCTATTTCCAGTATGGTCAGATTTAAACATAAAGTTGAAGGAAGGACTCTATACTGTTTCATAGATTCTTCAACATTCACTGTGTTTTTATTTGCTTATTTAAAAATCACTTCATAGACATGTAGCCACACTCATTTTCAAGAGCACTATAGAAACGTTAACATAAAAAGGAAGTGCACTGGAAATGGGTTATTAGCTAGTAAATTTGCTCTTACCACAGGTTTAGTCCTAGAACTCGTGTCTAATTAATCCTAGAAATGAAATATGATCAGCTTGACCCAGGGAAGCTTTGGAAAGCTGGCTCAAGATAGCTATACAATAGAGCCAGCCCTGATGGTCTAGTGGTTAAGGTTCAGTGCTCTCACTGCTTCGGTGGCCTGGGTTTGTTTTTGGTCATGGGACCACGCCACCCGTCTGTCAGTTGCCATGCTGTGGTGGCAGCTCACACAGAAGAACTGGAAGAACTCACAACTAGAATACACAACCATGCACTGGGCCTTTGGGGAGAAGGAAAAAAAAAAAAAGAGGACGATTGGCAACAGATGTTAGCTCAGGGTGAATCCTTCCTTGCAAAAAAAAAAGAAAAAGATAGCTATACTATGAACAACGGAGGCTATTTTTCAAAGTAGAATAATGTTTTAATAATATAGATTATTATATAATCACAATAGTTATTAAGTTATAATTATTGCCCTTATCTGATCTCTGATTTGTCAACGTTGTCTGAAATGTAAGGGCACGTCACTTCTGGTCTAACCCTATCACAACTTTTAGCATGTATGTAGTTTACTGTCTTTGCCCTCGAAACCCTTCCTGCTGTGGCCCCTCCCCTGCCTCCTTCCCCTTTACTCTGCCATTCTCTGGCAGGATACACATCTCAGAATCCTTTTCCCCAAAGTGTTCTGCAATTTATAAGTTATTTTCCATCAAGATATTTAGAGGTGGAGGGTGGCCTTTCAGAAGCGAATGCTCAAATACATCAGAGGTGTCAGGAGGATGGCTGTCCAGTGGAATGGAAAACTGCTCCAGCACGCTCTATTCAAGCCTTAATTTCCTCCAGTCTCCCTAGTGGGGTTCCCAGACTGAAACACAACTTCTTAAATGCTCACTGCTAGAGTTCAAGAATTCCTGAGCGTTTTTTGCCAGAATGGTGGCACAACCTCCTCGAAAGAAGACTCTACGTGGAAGCCCTGAGGGGCCAAGAATTCTGGGAAAGAATCCCAGCCAGGCCATTGCTACAGGTTATTGCGTTTGTGGGGCTGCCTGCTAAGAACCTGCTTGTGGGCAGGAAGGGTCCGGCTGTAGGCCCTTCAAGGAGAGAATCCACGGAAGAATGATCCAGGCTTGTGAACATGACTCAGTTCAACATCATAGGTGAAAGGGATATGAAGTCTGAGGATGGTGGTGGTTACTCAGATGTGTCCCCAGGCTGGCTAAATGCATGTCTGGGTTTAGGGGACAGTGAGGTCTGTTAGAAAAGGGAAAGATCTGGCGCACTGAACTTTGGAGCTCTGAGGAGCAGAATGTCCAGCTCCGGGATGTGGGGGATTGGACAGGGTGCGTAGCCACGGCCCTGCAATCGGCTCTGACCATCCCGCAGCTTCAGCCCCGAGGTAGCCTGGGGCCTTTCTGTGCTTGCAGGGAGGTGGAGAATCCTGCCTCAATGGGAGAGCAGCGAGCAGAAGCAGTGCTCTGCCCCTGTGGTGGGCATTGTGGGCAGGGTGGGGTCCCCATGCTGGGTGGAGGGGGTGCAGTTGTTACAGTGCTTTCCATCTTTGTCTTCCTGGAGGGAGACTCGGCGGGACCCAGCCACCTGGCTTTCCAGGGGGTTAAAATGTCACTGCCAGAATTATGCGCAGAACTCTCACAAGTGCACATAATCAACTAAAAATACCTTGTTCTGTAACAATTACCATGTTTTTGTTTAGGTTGGAAATTGAAAAAAAGAAAGAATCCTTGAGTAAATCTCAACTAATGGACTTAGTCCCATCATAATGTCTCAGATCAGGAAAAACGACAGGATTCTAATCAAGTTACGGGGCGTCTCGCAGGGCGATGCACATGCCCGTTCCTGTACATCTTTTAGTTGCATGTGTGTCTGGTAGTCACAGAGCCTGGCAGAACTAAGGTGGCCTCTAGTAAGGAACGCCAGGGTCCGCGGAGGCATGTAGTATTGTGGCGGATGGGCTGCAGCCACGGGGGCGGCCACACCCTCCAGCCCCAGATGGTGGCAGCCCCAGAAGGCGCCAGTGCCTGGTAGGGCTGCCAAGCCCATGTGGAGCTGAAATCACCAAGGAGCCCTACAGGGCAGCTGAAGATGGTTTTGGTATGAACTCAGTTCTGAGAGAAGATGAAAAAGCCTCTGGTAATTCTAGGGAATACTTGTGGGGTGGTGGGGGTGGGGTCTGACAGCTTCTTAAATTCCTGAGTGAGCAGAAGTGCTAGATCCGGGATAGCTTGGCCTCTGCTTGGATTAGTAGCCATCAGGGAAGAGAAAGAGTGGAATGCTTCCCCTTCTCCATGTTTCTGTGTAGGATCTATGAGTTGTTGCACCCATTTATCTAAAGTACGTGGTCCATATGGGGGTCCTCAGAGCTGAATTTCTCATCCCATACACCTCCACCCAGCAAAAACCCCCCAGGTCAAGAGAGGAGACCCTCACCAAGAGGAATAGTAAAGTCCATTTCTCCCTCTCTCTTAGTAAAGAACTCTCCCCTGATTATTATGGGATGTGGTTGCTGTGGTGATGTGATAGAGAAAAATGAGAGAGAATCGTGAGTGATATTTCTATACACATAGGGCTTGTGCTGTATTAACCCTGTGAGCTGAGCTTGAGACACCACCTCACCCCACGCCCACGATGATCACGTGCATCACGAATCAATAGTGAGCCTAAGAGTCTGCAGGTCAGTCTCTGGCTTTGCTACGGTTTCTCATCACCATAAGGGAGAGATGTCTGCAAGTGTCACACTGCAGATGATGGCACTGATATGTAAATGGCATCACGCTCACCTTGCATCAGGTAGGTATCTGGAAATAGCATCCAGAAATACTGTGGTGAACAAGACAGTAAAGCCCCTGCTCTCCTGGAGCCACATGCTAGCGGGTGGAGGCAGACAACCAAACAAGCGATGCAGTAAGTTCAGACAGTAATGGATGCTAGGAAGAAAATGAAATGGCATAAAGGGATCGAGTGAACTTGGATTTCAGCTCATAGCAGTGCCTTCTGGCTAGCGAGTGGGATTTCAGGCTTTATGGCGAGGCAACGGAGTGAGAAGGGATGGTGGCTCCAGACAGGAATTCCCTGCCAGTGACCTGCATAGAGCACAGTGCAGGCCACCCCAGATCTGCCTTGTTTATCCTCTGTCATTTAGAACTCAGACTTCTTATTCTACTCACATTTGTATGTGAAAGAAAAATCATGTAGTAGGCGAGAGTAATTAGTGAATCACTACACTCTTCTCTGTCTAGATTTAAAGAGCACTTATATTTGGGGATTAGAAAGGAGAGAAGGCAGAATCCTTGATGAACAATGAAATATATCTTGTTCCCCTGAAATTAGAAACCTAACATGGGAATAGCTTAGCCCCAAAGAACCACATTCTTTACTGGAAAGCTTTTTCAGCCGGAGACTACTGTGATTGTTCCAACGTTAACACAGAAGCCTTGACAATAATTACCATTTGTTGTATCTCTAATTATAGACTCTTTATAGACATTACCTCTAATACTTAAAGTATTCCATGTAATAATCTAAGGCTCAGAAAGTTTAAGGAAGTTTCTCAAGTTTACATTGCTGATTAATAATACAAATGCATTACAACTCAGATCACATTGCAATCTGCCTATTTTTTCTGCCAACCACATGGTGACTTTTGTACATGGAGCCTCTCCAGTATCCTCAAACAGTTTCCCCTTTCAAGCTTTCTTTCTTTGCCACAGGCAAGAAGGACTTGGTAAATTCTAGTTTATTTGAGCATATAGAGATTGCATCAGGAACTCACGTAGTTTAAGAAATCTATAATTGGTCAATTCTTTCAACTTTCCACCTGCTAAACCATTTTGGTAAGAATATTTATAAGTTGAATTTGATTTTGTTTCCTTTATTATATATGTTGAAATATCACAAATTTTATAATAGATGAAATTTAGCTACAAGAAGAAATTGAAGATGCAAAATATTTGCACAATCCACATAAAATCATTCAACTCAGGTTGAAAGTTGCATAAGTACCTAAAGTCTGCAGGTAAAATAGGGTGTTTCAAGGCTCCTGGTGGGAAATATAATTCTTGTCCTAAGTGATATTTGATTCCAAAACATACACCCTCTTCTGTCTCCAGATGTCAATACATATTGGCCCTTGGCGGGGGGATAGGCAGAATTTAACATGATCGTAATTTTCAGATTGAATGCATCCAACATGTTGAGTGTCTTTGAGACAGACTTAGAAGCAAGTATCTCTTGTAGTGTATAAGTTCTTGGGATAATGAGTTCTGGATTGAGGATTTTATAAAGGCAGAAAAAAATAGAGAATTCATGATTAGATAGAGTTTTAAAATGTATTCCATCTGGAAAGATTTCATTTTTAGGCTCACAGCAATTAGACATGATAAGGAGGCCTTTCTTGGGACATAGGCTCCTCCGTGACCCTGTGGTTGGTTAACTTCTGGTGCAGATCCAGAGGCCAAGTGAAATGAGGTAGGGAGACATCCACTGCTGGCTGCATGGAGACTGTAGCTGACCACGGCTGAGGAGGCACAAGGCCAGAAGCCAGATCGGAGTGGGTTAGAGCGTGAATGAAAGATGGGGAAATTGAGACATTACATATAGACAACCCTTTTGAGAATTTCTTACGGGAAAGAACAGACATATGGGATGATAGATAGAGTGGAATGAGGGGTCAAGAAAGTTTTCTTCTAAATTGGGAGATAAGAGGACAAGTCTGTATGCTGTTGGGAATGATCCAGTAAAAAGGATGCAGGAAAGAGAGAATTTAACGCTGCAGATATCATATATTTCTTGAGAAAGAGAGATGGGATAGGATCCAGTGCTTAAGTGAAAAGATTTTCTTTTTTTTAACCAGTTTAATTCATTTATTTTGAAACAAACTTATGGAAGAGGTACAAATATAGTACAAAGAACTTTTTTCCTGAACCATTTGAGACTATATTGCGGACATGATGCCCCATCAGCCAAATACTTATTGTATTTCCTACAAACAAGGACATTCTCTTACCTAGCCACAATACAGTCACCAAAATCAGGACACTAATATGACAGGATCAGAGACACTTTTTTGTATCAGAAGAGGACTGAACGTATGAGCACAGATAAAGGGTGGGGCAGGAAAGGGTTTTCTGGTTGGTTGGTCTCATTTTCTCAGTGAGGTCACCAGGTACAGGAGAGGACACAGCCTGCCCACGACCGTCTCTTGGGAAGGTAACTTCCCTGTGCCTCAATCTCCTAATCTGTGAGATGGAGATACTACTAATGGTTATTGTGAGGGTTGGTAATCTGTGTAAAAAATTTAGCTCAGTTCCTAGCACAAATCATATAATAAATGCTGGTAATTTTTTTTCTCTTATGAATTGACACACTCATCTTTAGAGGGAGCTCTGTAATTTCAGATCACAATATAGGCCAAGGCTGAAGAAGAAGGATGAGTATCAGTGCTTACAGTAGAGGCAAATGACTAGATGGGAAGGTTTGGTGGAAATCAGATCTGTTCAAACACATCTGGTGTTAGGGTTGATGGGGTTGATAGTTGTTAGGGCATTTCAATTTCAAGGGCCCTGGAATAGTGTGTGAATAAAAATGTAAGCAGATTGCAGAAAACGACTGAAGACTAATAATAAAGCGTTTCTTTATTATTAGTTAAACATTAATTTAGAGGTGTAAAAAGTTCTACATCTATTTCAGGCTATTATGAGTGTGTGTTGGATTTTGTTGAGTCTGCATATCTGAAAACTTATTATAATCTAGAAAGTTACTCGGCAAAACGAGAGCGTGTGTCATGGGCAAGATTTCATTCAAGTCAAGCGAAGATTTATATATTGCTTTTCACTGAGAAGGGCTTTGTTGCGAGTAGTTTGAAATGAACATGTCAGAGCTATAGTTATGATTTCTCTGCATGATTAAGATTTCTCTGTTCGATGATCCTGAAGGGTAAGCTTTTTGGAAATATTCTCATCAAAGCAGCTGTTCCAGCTTTGGATACAGCCTCAGCATGAGAACAGAAAATGAAAACTATCTTACAGCCTCAACCAGTACATGCTTCACCATTAAACTAAGCTGTTTTTGATGTTTGAAAAAAAAATATACTCAGCCATTTAAAAACGCTGTTTTCATTTGTCAAATAGATGTCAAAAGTTCTGAATACCACAATGAGGCATCTCAAAAATACTGATAGACTTCTGTGTTTACTCTTGCAAGGAAAACTTCTTTTCTTTCTTTCCTTCCTTTTTTTTTCATAGATTTTTACATTCTCTTGTCTGCGGGCAAGACTCTAAATGCAGATCGCCAGACTGCAGCAATTGAAGGAATATTTCCTTTTTCATCCAAGTTTATCAAAGTAAAAAGATGACAAAAGTAATTTATAGATGGTACAATCATCTGACCGGGCCCCATGAGACATGTACAGAATGGGAAGCTCTTAGTAGCTGAGATTCTCACCTTGTGTTTATCTTAACAAAATATTAAATATAAATTACTGAAGATCTTAAATGGCCATTTTACTGTCCTCTTATTTCTGCCTTTTCTTTCCTTTCCTGCACTGGACAAAGCTTTAACCAGTTTTAGTCTACCTACCTTAGTATTTATTTCAGAATATCTCATTTGAAATTCTAAATAGTATTCAAACTACCATCAATTCCATTGAAACCAGTAAATATTACCCAAGCCCTGTGGACGTCACAGGAGAATAAAGGCTGTGGGTGGAAATTATCTTCTCACCCATTTCGCACCCTGTTCAGCTCTGGGTGCAGGACCTTCCCACCAGCGTCATGGGAGAAATGGCTTCTCTCTGTCCTTCCATGTGCCCGTGCCTCCTTTAGAGCCAGTACCACGGATGATTTTGTCGTCTTCTTTACAGCCTTTGTCACCCTAGTATTTAATTATGTCCAAGAATCTTAAAACATCTGTTGCTTTGTCTCTAATCTGTTTCCTCATTTAGCTATTTTCCTCCATCTCCCCCAAAATGAGAGTCAGAGTATTCTGTTCTTTACACTTCTCATTCAGTCCTGAGTCCACTAATACTTGCTTCAGCATCACTAATTAACCGAAATTTACCCCCATCAATGACCTCCTGGTTGTTAAATTCGATCGACATTTTCCGTCTTTATATGATGCCAATGGGAATAATGACCACTCAAAATTACCATCTTCAAGTTAACAAAAGGATACGAGATCAAGGGGAAGGTAATTTCCGGATAAGATCCGTTGTTTTCCTCTGACAAACAGCTGTCTGAAAATAAGTGTAGGTTTGGTAACCTCCTGTCCTTCATCACTGGGTTATGAGCACTAGTTAAACATTTGTAATCTGAGTAGAGTCTGGATCTATTTTCCTTCTGGATCCTTATCTCCTCTGCAAAAAGTGAACAACTGGATGTTATGATTTATGTGGCCCGTTTCTCTCTCTGTTCCTGAAAAGTCACGTGTGCGATTGTCATCAGGCTGCTGAGGCAAGCAAGCTGCAGTTTTTACAAGAAAGACAGGTTCCATGGACGCTATCTATTCGTAGTTGGGGAAGGTTCTCAGGATTCCCCTTTTTACCTGGGTGTGACCTGAATATCCAAAGGAGCTAGTGGACGGGGCGGTGGGGTAGTGTTTAAAACTAGACTCCAGGCTCTGGAGCCAGACAGCCTGAGTAGATGGGCCGCTTCTGCCACTTGGCCACGTTATTTAACTCTCTGTGCCTCAGTTTTCTAATCTGTAAAATGGAGATAACAGTAGTAGGTTATTGTTTGTCTTTAAAGGGATAATCCACGTAAAGTATTTAGAAAAGAGCTTCATACCTAGTAAGCATTCAATAAACTTTAGCAAGTATTACTATTAGAATTATAATCAGAATTAGAATTAGGGTGAAAATAGCATCAGTATTAATATTAACATTATTACTGGGCTGGATTTAAGCCTAACAGTGAAGCCTCTGTCTAATTGTTGGAAGGGATGTGAGGGAAGGAAAGACTAGAAATGACAGTAGAGAGAGGAGAGGCCACGGTAGATGGTGACTATTCATGTGGAGAGTACATTAATAGACACAGCAAGTCAGGACATACCTGTCTTCAAATTATATTTAGATGCTTTACAAACATCACCTGTCTTTGTGACCAAGAAATTCCAATTAGTTTGAACTTCAAAAACTCAAATGTAAACCTTCTGATATCTTTTGGGTGCTTTTCATGCTCTACGCTGTTGAGTAACTTACCTGCTGACATTTAGAATAGCAAATTAATAGCTATTTTTAAAGGATGACAAAAAGCCATTTTTATTCTACCTAGTTTCTAAAGGACTTGAGGTTATGGGTAGCCCTTTTAAAAATTATGTTTCCGTAAATTACACTGTCGTTAGTTTTCTGTTATGTGAGGCATTGCTCTTCATGTAAATATGGAAGCAAATTTCCACTAAGCCACGGCGTGACAAGTCTTAGGCATGACTCACGTTCCTCATCTACAAGACAAGGGGCTGGACTAATTGGGTGATCTCTCAGGTCCCTGGCGGTGCCATTATTGTCTGTGTGATCTGAGTGTGCAGCAATTACACAGACATATCCTCAAGTTACTCCTGAATTGTTGCTGGAGGTGCTGTAATCACATTATGTAGAAAAAATCATGGCTCCACACAATGGAGGTTTGCTGTTGGTCTTCAACTTAAATTCTAAGCAGATAGTCACTTTTCCTTTAAAAGGAATTTAAAATGCCCTTGACACTGTCATAGTCACAGAACACTGATTGTGTTGGAGAGAGCAGAGAGCAAAAATAATACAGTGGTTTACACTGGAGGACAAGAGACCTGTATATCAGGCAACTAAACTATTATCTGTGACTGGCTGCTGAGCAAGGTGATGGTTTGAGTACATAGTTACTTATTTCCAGATTCCCACTGAAATGATGAGAAAAATATGAAAATAAAGAGGGCCGGCCCCGTGGCTTAGCAGTTAGGTGCGTGCGCTCCGCTGCTGGCGGCCCAGGTTCAGATCCCGGGCGCGCGCCGACGCACCGCTTCTCTGGCCATGCTGAGGCCGCGTCCCACATACAGCAACTAGAAGGATGTGCAGCTGTAACATACAACTATCTACTGGGGCTTTGGGGAAAAAAAAAAAAGGAGGAGGATTGGCAATAGATGTTAGCTCAGAGCTGGTCTTCCTCACAAAAAAAAAAAAAAAAGAAAATAAAGAAAGACCCTTAATGGGATCAGTGTGGAAGAAAACTCAACCTGATTCACATCCCCATGACAAGGAAAAACTCACCTGTTAATCAGAGAACCTCAAAAGAATTCTACAAATCTGATCACCATTAAACAAAAAGACAATCACTTGAAAATTAAAATAACACTCTCCAAAAGAACATTTGAGGAAATAACTGCAATCATTGGTAATTTAGAAGATTAAATGAGAATACTGCATAAAAAACTTAGGGGATATAGCAAAAACAGGACTCTTAGAAAACATGGCTTTAACTGTTTTCACTATTTAACAGGAAAAATGAAAAAAAAAAAGAATTTAGTTGTGATTTTTTTCCCACTGTCTTAAGTAGCATTCTGAGTACCGACTGCTCTTAGAACATCTTTGCCTTAGTGAAGGAGACGTGGCACTCACCTGGTCTCCCGCCTCTGTCTCCCCGATTGCCTCAGGCTGCACTTGCTCATCCCCCTCCAGCGCTCTCAACGGGGGAGCCCCACAAAGCCTGTCCTAGGTCACGCCTGCTCTACTCTACTGGCTTCCTCTAGTCCTGTGGCTTTATTGGTCTTTGACGTGATTGGTGCTCACTTATCCCATTTAATTTTATACCATAAAATACATAGATTAATTAGATTGAATAATTTTAATAAAATTAATACAATCTTAATAAAATCGTTTTATTCTTTACTGCTTTTAGTAGTCCATTTTTGCAGCAGGAATTCTGTGCTTTCTCAGCTTAAGATATTCCTCTAAATGCATATTAACATAGTTACTTGAATTAAAAAGATTTTTTTTTAAAGGAAGATCAATTAGTCTATGTGGTTTGACAAGGAAGATTGGCTTTGCTAACTAGCTTATATGGTGAATACTTTCTATCAACTTAGAGCCCTAAATTTGCAGGTTCAAGGTTTTGGCAAAAAGTACATTTAAAAATATTTGATAAAAGAATTTTATCAAAAATACATATAAATATATTTATTGCTGCATTGCATTGTAGTGGCAAAAAACTGGATGCCCTTCAATGAAGGAATGGATGAATACAGTGTAGATTATAGGACTTCTAACCTGTGATGCTGAAGCTGGGTGGTTTTGCCCTCCAGGGGACATTTGGTAATGACCGGAGACATTCTTGATTGTCACATGGGGGCGGGTGCTCCTGGTATGGTGGGTAGAGGCCGGGGACGCTGCTAAATATTTCACAATGCACAGGACATCCCCCACAACGAAGAATTGTCCCATCCTGGAGTTTAAAAGATGGAGGCCGGCCCCATGGCTTAGCGGTTAAGCGCGCACCTCTGCCACTGGCGGCTGGGGTTTGGATCCGGGTGCGCACCGACCCACCGCTTCTCCGGCCACGCTGAGGCCGCGTCCCACATACAGCAACTAGAAGGATGTGCAACTATGACATACAACTATCTACTGGGGCTTTGGGGGAAAAAAAAAAGGAGGAGGATTGGCAATAGATGTTAGCTCAGAGCTGGTCTTCCTCAGCAAAAAGAGGAGGATTAGCACGGATGTTAGCTCAGGGCTGATCTTCCTCACAAAAAAAAAAAAAAAAAGATGGTATTATGTGTTGATATAGAACTTTGTGTGTGAAAGTATAATAAATTTATAAATAAAGGCTTTTCATTCCCCTATACGTGGTTTTATGTTTAAATGCTGACATCAAAAAAAATAAAGTGAAAAAGGTGGCCCTGGCTTTTTGAGGATTCTCACACTATTTGAAGGGAATTATGACTCGTACAGAGGAAGCTTTAAACAATAACACAGAAGAATGTGCCAAGAAAGAGGACATCCCGATCTCCGGGGAATTTGTCCCTAAGGGAAAGCAGTCAGGGAAGGGAGCAGTCAGTATGCCCAGGAGGGTTGGGAGCTGGCTTTTGCCTGAGGAGGAGGAGGAGAGCCACGTGGAGGTGAGAAGGCTGCCCGGATGGAGAGGTGAGAGGCGGCTGCTGCCAGCATGAGACCAGGCGTTTCTGTAGAGGACGGTTTTTAAAGCAAGCATGGCTGTTGGACACACCGTTACAATCTTGGACTGTCGTCCTTCAGGAAAGCTGACAATGAAGGCCCACTTCTCAAGACTTTGAAGCAGGGCTGGTGTTCTCTCCAACTGCAGACGGCTTGTGGGCCTATCACTCATGTGTTACCTGACAGGGAGTATTCGCAGGGGCCAGAACACACACACAGAGTGCATGGAAAACCAGAGATGTCTAGAGTTTCCAGAAGGACTTTATCAAGGCAGAGGGACTAGAATTAATAGATATTAAAGTGTTGGTAAGATTTAAAAAATCAAGCTGGGAGATATGGGCCTTCTAGGGTCAGAAGGAAAAATAATCATGGAGCTTTCAGAGGGAAGAGAGCAATAAAACGTGACTGTTAAATAGCTTCTGTGTCTCCTTAGGTTAGGTTTTACTTTGTCTCTACTTTGATTTGCTCAAGAGCAGTACTGAATATTTGCTTACTTGTGCGTGTCAGAAAAAGCAAAGGCAAGTTAAGTAAGAGCACCACCACAAAATGATTCCTCGGAGCTATGGGAGCTCAGATCATCTTTCTGAAAGGCTTGCATTAGTGAGTCCCAGTTCCTCAGAGCACGAAGTTGGACATAAGTAAGCATTTGATGAATATCAGCTTCATGCCAGGTGCCGAGGCTACAAGGTGAAGAAGATCTGTCCTCACGCTGCTTGGAGTAGCAAGGAAGACACTGCGCGCTTCACTGGCTGCACTAGACGGAGGGGACGCTGTGAGTGACGTCAAACAAAAGGCTGAGCAGGCTCCCCAGGAGAGATATGGAAGGTCCTGTTGGTAGAGCTCTTGTTTGTGGAGCGTCTCAATAGCCCTGGAAGGAGCAGGTTAAATGTGGGAAAAGGCTGACCCTACAGAATTACTGATAATATTTTATGATGATCTTTTCGTCCAAGGAGATGAGGGTGTACCTTTCCCTGTAAGCATTATCCAGTCCAGTGTAATTGTATTCATTTTCAAATTGTGAAGAAAGGAATGAACTCAATAATGTTCATTAAAAAGTGTGCTGCTCTCTCTAAGTTACTGTCTGTATTGAGAGGGGCATTTTCTCTATTGGGCACAGATGTTACCCCCATGCCAGGCAGAAGACAATTTTCTTTGTACAAATTCATTTTTATTCACTGTTTGACCTGTTATGGGTTTATAAGAAAATAATATAGCTGTAGTTCCAAAGATTCCTGCAGTCTATGTTGCTGGCTGTCATTTCCCCCCATGTAGGGACATAATTGAGTTTTCTCTGAGAATTCAGGGAGGGCACAAACCCTCCTGGAACCATTCATGCAGTCTTGTTTATGTCTCATTCCAAGCCCTTTCTAAAGTGGTCTCATATATCAGAGTTTTGTAGGCCACTGTTATCAAACATACAATCAAAAGAGCATTATCACTTTTGATAAAGGTTTGGTTTATTTTTTTACTATTTTTATATGAACCCTTTCCTAAAAGGTTCATATAAAAAAGTGATTTTCCCAGTAGTTTTGGTATTTAACAATATTTATTATGATTATCTACAATATTATCTAATCATTCACCAAGCTCTTATTGAGAAGTTCTATCAAGGTTATGGAAAGAAAATGTAGAATATAAATCTATTAAAAAAATAAACTTTGGTTATTACAGTACCTTTCAGAATGGTTCTGTCAGGGGAAGAGGGAGAATCTCCCTCTGCCCTCTTCCTTAAGGTTCTGATGGCTGGCCAAATAATTAGCAAGACAGGTTAGCAGGAGAAAATAATACCAAGTTTAATAACATGTATACATGGGAGAAACCCAGAAATGAGCAACTCGCCCCTCTGTCTAAGCTGCTTGCGTAAGCATTGCAGCAAAAGGCGAGGAATGTGTTGGGGGTGGGTAGTGGCCTGGGACTTCAGAGGGCAGGAGGACAATTCTTTTCAGGGTCATCTATAGATAATGTGGTCAGGGAGAGACAAAGTTTTTGATAAAAGAGGCTTGGTGCCTTTCCTATTATAACCTCTATCCCACATTATCTTCACAGCTATCATGATAGAAGATCTGTTCCAGGAAGGAGCCACCATGTCAAATCCTTTAGGCAGTTAGTGGAGGAGGTCAAATGTCCCTCAGAGAAAACAATCAAGGTAAAGAGATATATTTCAGGGTGGCCAAATCTTGATCTCCCACAGTCCCGCCTTTGAAACTAAAAGTTTCACAGTCCTTTTGAAATTTAAAGAAGTTTCATAGTCCAGATGCTGAGTTGGTAGATTGTTTCATCTCACTGCACACATTTCTTAGTCCTGATAATAGATCAGTTCAATTAAGTTCATTTCAGAAGGTGGTGATGCAGGTGGGATCTCAAGGTTACGCCTATATTGTGGAAGCAAGCAATCAAGTATTTAATAGAAGCATTTCTATGGAAATAAAAGAAAAACAAGGTTAATGGTTGGAGCAAATTGGAAACGTGTTTCTGAGATAAGAGGACAGCCAGTTAAGATGATTTTTAGATGTCAGCGTCAAAGTATCTTTTGCAGTTTAAAATGTCTCTGATGGTGTCGTCAGGTCATCTCTTAAGTTTATATCAAGTCCATCAGCTTCAGTTTGTAAGGCTTCAGGAAAAAGGGCAGGTTCAGTCCTCAGTGATTTCAAATGAAAATGATGGAAAAAATCAGAAACGTTAGTTTGGATATCTGTAGCCAGATATTTCAGGAGACTAGAAGAAATCAGATCATATCAGATTATATCTGTTAGTCAACAGATATAAAACAAAAACCTCAAAAGACAACAAAACTAGGATCTAATATCCGCAAATGTATACTAGAGTTTTTACTGAAATATAATTTTTTCGCTCTAAAATCACCCTCATTTTTATTAAGATAGCAAAATTAAAACTAACTAGTTTGCAAAATAAGTCTAGTTCCAATAGAGTTGGCCCAATTATTTACATAAGTACAGCAAGAATAGCAATTGATCCCATAGGCTCTTTTAAATCTGCTTTGCTGGAACTTTTTATAAGGAATCTCAGATTGAACTTCAAAGGCCTCTTGAGGCCAGGAAAGCCAAGCCAAGGATTTTGTCATCAGACTTTGCCTGCAATACCTACAGATTTGGGTGAATTCCTCTCTTCCGAGGTTCCCCCAAAATATTTCGAGTTTCCTTGTACCTGCCAGATAAGTGACATTCTTTACTTATCTTGGTAAGTGCTGCTTGGAACATAAGGTACCAGGCCAATATTTCCGCGTGGCTTTATTCCATAAAGTCCAATCTTCATTCCTCAAAAGCTGTATGGTTATATCGCAAATATGATGTTCCAGTCACAACCTTGGTAATATAACCAGTGTTTCCAATTGTGTCCTGTTATAAGGAGAACAGATTCTTATTGAACTTATGCAAATAACTATATTGCCATGAAAACAACAATACTCACTCACTGAGTTTCCAAATTTGAGGGATCAGATAGAGAGAAAAAGATAAATATTTCAATTTTACTTACAAAAGTATCATTTACCAAATTGCTATAAGTCATAGCTAGCTCAGGAGAAAAGAGAAAAAGTTTTCCTTAAATCTAAAAAAACAAAACATTAAAAATTCAGCAATACTTCAAACGAAAAATCATAAAAATTATAATCATCCTTATCAGTTCATTCAGTCCTGTGTAATCGATTCTTGATCCCAATCTTTTTGTCAGCGGCTTCATGAAGTTATCAGTCTCTCCATCAGATTTCTGTAGTTTTTTTTACCAAGTTCAGTTTTATGATCAGAAAGTTTGTCAGAAACCTGTACTCCAGTGTAAATATCAGAGTCCTTTCCATGAATTTTTCTGAAGTTGAAACATTTTGCAAAAGCATTAGAGCAAAGAAATAAGTCTGTAAAGAACAAGACCTCAAAATGGCAATTGACAGAGAAATTTGGTTAATTTTGTGACATACAACACTTTAAAATAATAATAATCAGAATTATGACTGATAACCAGGACAGATCAGAATTTCAGTAATTTTATACAATTTTAAAACGCCTATATCAATAACATTAACCCACAAAATACCACCTAAGCGGGCTTATCATCACTTGTCTGACAATGTTTTCTATGTAATTTAACATACTGAATCAGCCTAATAAGTTTAGTATCTTTCTCCTTATAGGAAGAGAGCAAATTTCTTTGAGAAGTTCCAGGGCCCTTTGAAAATTCTCAAAGAAAAAAAAGTAAAAAAAAGACTTTATTTAAGATATGAATTTTGGGGAGCTTGTCAAAAATATAAAAAGTCAAAGCAAACAGAGCGTTAACAGTCCAAAAAGCCTTAATAGAGAAACTTCAGTCTTTTAAAGACAGGAAATTATTTTAACAGGTTTTTTTTTTTTTTTTTTTTTTTGGTAGACTTACTCAAAGGTAAAGAAAAATCTTTTGTAACCTCTTTATCAAGTTTAAGCAAATTATCCTTTTAAGAGACAGAAGACCAAATTTTAATTTTGCACCAGCTTACTTCTGCTATTAAAACTCATTTACTTAATTAAATTCATTTCAATCTTAGCCAACTTGACCATGCATAAAACTCCTTTTCCAGAATTCCTTCCACAAACCTTCTATAGCTTTCTTTTTACATTCAGAATTTGTCCCATCTTTCTTTTCCCTCCTAGTACTTGAGGACAAATTTATCTTTCTTAATCAATCAAACAAAATATTTCCATTCTTTGTTCCTTTTTTATACATCTTACTTTCCTTGTACACAGACATATTTTTCTTAATATTTAGTAGCTTCAATCACATATACTAATTAGAAATTTTAACCCTTACAAACCTTAATTTGTAAGTAAAAACTAAGTAAACAATTATAAACTTTCTTTTACATTAGTATCTTGTGGCTTGGAAAATTTATAAATACTTCATAACTTTTAGAAATATGTTACTTTATAGTACAATCTTTTAATAAAACACGTTTACCAATAGACCCAAAACATCTTTTAGTTTTCCTGTAATGAAAAGCTAAAAGTAGACAAACGTATATTTAGCTATCAATGTCTAATATCTTATCTTATTTGGAAACGATCTAGATACTCAACTGAATTTTTATTATAAAATTTAGCAAAACTCTAAAGTTTTAAGTCACCAAAAAGAGTTTGGAAGCTGTAACCACCATAACACATAATTATTGTTTAAAGTTCACCCAACATTCATCTTTTTCACAACTATTTAGTTACTTATTCCCAATAATTATTTCGATTGCCTATAAGACTTCATAAGACATTAGATAAAATTAGCCATCATTTAAGTTATTATTTTTGTTAACCAGTTCTGTCATAGAAATAACGTCAGTTTTTTCCTATAAAATTTCATCACCTCTTATACCTTTAAACATAGTTATCATTAAGATTTTTATCAATAGGTCTTGGTCTTCTAATTTTGGACAAGGGAAGCATTCCCAGTCAGACATTTTAAAACATACTCAGGCAAAGTTGATGTAACCTCTTTATATAAAATTAGCTCAAACATTCCAACCTTTATAATCTTATCAACACTTACACTTTTACATGTTCTCAATTCAATTGTAACCTTAGTCAAGGTCTTAAGGCTAGTCAAATTTTTCCCTTCCTTTTTCTGGCCTTTTCTTAGGTACCAAATAAATAATTATGTGAGAGCTCTCAAAACAATTTTTTTTCCCCAATTTAGAAGTTTTCCCAATTCAATGGATCCGTCGTCTGGCCATTGACGAGTAGGATCTTCATTTGTATATTTATTCCAATAGTGACTCGAACCAATAAGCCTTTTTAAGGAAAGACCTGGAGGTGACTTTCCACGCTTAGAATAAATCTTTACCATGGACGCAAAAGGCGTCCCTGGTGAGGGCGCAGATGATGTAGCCCCCATGATCCACAGAATTCACTCCTAAAGATATTCAGAGAAAGTAAAGACCTTCGTTGCACAGGCGGTAAGGAAGGTGTAGTGAAGTCTCCGGTCTCCCACAATAGTGTGGGACGCCTCCAGTCACAGACCCGCTAATCTGTGACACCGGGTGGGCGATACTGGAATGGGATTTTTCCAGCACTAACAAGCAACAAAGGTTAAGACGACAGACAAAAGCCCTTGTGGACTGGGCCCTTTATGACAAACTCCCCTGAGAGCTTGGCACAGCCGGACAAAGAGACAGTTTGGAACCCCAGTCTACTCGACTGGCCACCAAGGGGCACCCCGGTAAATGCACCTTCCGTATGGTGGAGACCAAGGAGAAGATTCTCACTGGTCACAAAGCCAAGTTTTCTCAGGACACAGAACAAGACAGAGACTACTCTGGGAGGAAAACGGATCAAGATCAAAACCAAGAGTACTCTACCAAATTTACCAGAGTCACTAAAAGCACAAGAAACTAGTTTCCCAAATATTTTCTCCTGCCAATCTAAATTTAGAAAGAGAAAAAAATTCTCACCACTTCCTTCCATCGGACTCCGCAGATAGAGATTCCGGGAGGCTGACGTGGTAAGAAGTCTTACCTTTTGCCGGCTTTCGTCAGGCGTTCCCGTATCTCATCATCTGCAGTAGTCCAGGGAGAAGGCAGGTCTTCCAGCCAGAAAAGGCAACTTGCCAGCCAGTGTGGCTCCTGGCGACTACGCCAAAACTGTCGGGGAAGAGGGAGAATCTCCCTCCGCCCTCTTCCTTAAGGTTCTGATGGCTGGCCAAATAATTAATAAGACAGGTTAGCAGGAGAAAATAATACCAAGTTTAATAACATGTATACAGGGGAGAAACTCAGAAATGAGCAACTCGTCCCTCTGTCTAAGCTGCTTGCTTAAGTATTGCAGCAAAAGGCGAGGAACGTGTTGGGGGTGGGTAGTGGCCTGGGACTTCAGAGGGCAGGAGGACAATTCTTTTCAGGGTCATCTATAGATAATGTGGTCAGGGAGAGACAAAGTTTTTGATAAAAGAGGCTTGGTGCCTTTCCTATTATAACCTCTATCCCACATTATCTTTACAGCTATCATGATAGAAGATCTGTTCCAGGAAGGAGCCACCATGTCAAATTCTTTAGGCAGTTAGTGGGGGAGGTCAAATGTCCCTCAGAGAAAACAATCAAGGTAAAGAGATATACTTCAGGGTGGCCAAATCTTGATCTCCCACAGTTCAAAGAGTGGGGTAAGAAATACAGGAAACAATTTCCTTGTAGATTTTTCTAAAATATGAGGAACAAAGGCACAGCGTCTTCCTTAATTTGGCATGTCTCTATGTTGTGCAGTCGGTAAGTGGGAAAACTGAGCTGGATTTATTTGGCTAAGGAATGCTCTGTAAGTGGGCTCCAAGGTCCCAAATATCTGCCCTGTCCTTACCACTGTGCGCACAACATTGCAACTGCAAAGTGCTGAGGCCGCGGTAGCTACCCGCTAAGTGTGTGTGCGGTCTTTGAGCCCAGGCTGCCTGGTCTTGAATCCCGGGGGGCCTTTCACTGGCTAGAGACCTTGGCCACAATACACCTCTTTGTACTTCAGTGTCTCCATGTGTAAAATGGAGATGAGAAAAATAATATCTACCTCTTTGATTGGTATAGATAAAATATTTAGAACAGTCTTCAGCACATACAAAAGTGCTCAACAGACGATAGATATTGTTGTCATTGTGGCCGCTGTTGTGAATGTTGTTTCACTTAATTGGGGGTTTCCTAAATATTCTTTCAAATTTCCTACAGGCAGCATGTCTGACTGTTAAGAAAATGTAAAACTTTTAACATAGAAATGAAAGTCACCTTCTAAGTCCAGCCCATTAGGAGTTTCTGCAGTGCCCAGACATACACAAACCCACCCCCAGTTTCACTAGTTAACTAAGCGATAGAAGAAGAGCGACCTCCATCCCCACGCCCGAAGCACAGGGGACAGGAGCATGCGCCTTCTCGGGCGCTCAGGCACTTGCCAGTGGTCGCGGGAACATATGAGCCTGGTTGACGGTTCGCAAGAGGGCCGATTTCTCATACACAGCAGGGCTGCTGGGTGAGTAATCTGAGCTGAAATGATGGAGAAGGTAACTGACATTACTCAGCTTGATGTTGCCATGCAGCACTTTCATGTGAGAGACACAGCCCTGCACGTCATGGGTTCAGGAGGAAACGTTCTCTCCCTTCCTTATGAATTGTAACTTAACAGTTCTCGAGAATTATCGGTTTGCTTTGAGATCAATATGTTGTAACACGTACGTCATCCCCGAATGACCTAATAAACTATCAGAAGTACACTCCTCCCCCAGCTGTCCACGGGGCACTTTTCCTCACCTCCTTTAGGTCTCTTCTGAAGTATTTTCAGTGAATCTTCTCTGACCACGCAAACTAAAATTGCTCCCCCGCCCGCACTGGATCCCCTCCTGCTTTGGTTTTCTCAGTAGCACCTGATAGCACCTGACGTGATGTTTCACGGGTTATTTTTTGTCTCTCTCCTCCACAAGAGCAGGGATGTTTTTCTGGTTTTGTTGACTACTACATTCTCATCGCCTAGAACAGCGCCTGCCTGGAACACAGGAGGTGTGCAATCAATATTTGCTGAATAAATTAATGGACGAATAAGGAGCCCTCTCTGACCTGCGCTCCTCATGCAATGAGGGATGATGGTTGCTTTGTGTATGTGATGTGCCTGTCTTCCCACAGGTACTGTAAATTGTAAATCTTCTTATTTTCCTGCTGCCTCAACATCCCGACAAACAGGCTGTGAGCTCCCCACTCGGCGACGAGTGGCACCAGTGTGGGAAGGCTGGTCCCTGCCGCAATCCCCCTTCTTGCCCTCCTCTGACCGTGACCTAGTGACAGGCAAACGCGCTAGGGGAAACCCCTGGCGCCTGTCGTTTGTATAGTCCACCCAGACCCCCATACAGGCACTTGCCCGAGTCCTCACTCTCTCTCGGCTGCCCCCTGCCTGGTTGAGCTGCTCCCCCACGTAGCCCCTCGTGGTCGCGGTGACTCTCCAGGACCTCCGAGCGTCCTGCGCCTCTCCTCTGCGCCCTCTGGTGGCCGCGCTGACACCGTGCAAGAAGACAAGTCGCCGTAGCGCGCGGAGAGCCGGTTCTAAGTCAGTTTTCTCAACCCTTATTTTTTAAAATCACCTCCTAAGAAAAAAATTAAGTTAACAAGAGAAATTAAATACGAAGGGATCAGATTTGTTGGGTAGGTTTGAGCTTTTCAGAACCACAAAAACTATTTGCTTCTTTGCTGCCGGTATCGCCCCCGTTGCACGTGCGTGTTCCAGACTGAATAACTCAGACTTGAGGAGTGGTCCTTTTGATGGGGAGGGCAGTTCGAGGGCATCTTGGGGAATTATTCCCGGAAGCCCACGCTACGGTCTGTTTCTTCTGTCCTCCCAGTAATTCCATAGGCCGTTTATATCCACTAATAAAATCTCTTCTGGCCAAACCAAAAGTGGATTCTTTGACCTGCAACCTCATATCCTGTATACTGAATCCTGTTACTGCATGCTGAACCATGCATGTGTAGGGTGCAACTCCAAGACTGACTGGGGAGCCATAGGCTGAATACTCCCAGAGCTCACACAGGGTGGAGGTACCTTTAATTTCTAAGAAGTTGGAGTGAGCGCCTGGGGCACTCAGCCTTTAAACCTTGATAAACATTAAAGCATCAACTTGTATAAATAACATAATTGCTTGCCGAAATAAAGTTCAACGTTCTATAAAGAAATAAAAAAAACAGAAAGAGATCCAGCATTTGATAAGTAATATATACAATATCTGTCTTCCAAAAAGGATTGTTAGACATTGCGAGAACAGGAACATGTGACCTATAAACAGGAGAGAAATAGTCAATAATACAAAGTCAGAAATAAAACAATAACATTAGCCACAAGGACTTTAAATTAATTATTAAAAAATTGCTTAGAGATTAGAAGAAAATATGAACATAACACCAAGAGAAATAAAAGATAAAAAGATGCAAATGGAAATTATAGAGCTGAAAAAACAATAACTGAAATGAAAATTGAACTGGATGGGGTAAACACCAGATTAAATTACTATAGAAGGAAAACTCATGACCTTGAAAACACAGCCATGGGAACTATCCAAACTGAAGCAAAGAGAAGAGACAGAAGAAAACTCACCAGAAAGCAGATCCTCAGTAACCTGCAGGACAACATACAGTGAGCAAACCTATGTGTAACTGGAGACCAGAAAAATGAAGGACAGAAAAAATTCTGAGGAAATAATAGCCAAAATATTTCCCCAATTTGATAAATACTATACACTTGCAGATCCGAGAAGCGTAGCAAGCACCAGGCTGTATAGACAGAAAGAAGATCAGATTTTCACATAGTGTAATCATGTTGCTGAAAACCAGCAATAAAGAGAAAAATCTTCACGCAGCCAGAGGAAAAAAGACACATTACATGCAGAGGAGCAAAGCTAAGAATAATGAGAAACTTCCTCTGAGATACTAGCTAGTCAGAAGACAATAAAACATCTGTAAGGTGCTAAAAGAAAAAAAAGTCAAATTTTATATCCAATGAAAATATTATTCATAAATGAAGGCAACATAAAGATTTTCTCGTATATCAAATACTGAGGGAATTATTGCCAGCAGACTTGCACTGCAAGAAATGCCAAAGGAGTTTCTTTAGTTTGAAGTAAAATAATACTACATGGAAACTTGGATGTGTACAAAGAAATGAAGAACACTAGAAATAGTAAATATGTAGATACACATAAAAGACATTTTTCTCATTAAAAATGTCTTTAGAAGATAATTGATGTTTACAGCAAAAATAATAATGATATGCAGTGGAATTTGTAACACGTAGAAATAAAAAGAATGACAATAGTACAAAGGGCAGGGTGTGGGGAAAAGTGTTCAGTTGTATGGCCCTTAACGTTATTCCCAACGTGGTAAAACTGTGATGTGTTAGAGATGCACGCTGTAATCCTTACAGCAACCAGTGGGAAATAAAACCAGGAGGATTCTAAGCCATTAGCAGAAATCAAATGGAATCATAGAAACATTGAATCCAAAAAAGGCAGGGAAGAAGGAATAACAACAAAAAAAGATAAGACAAATAGAAAACAAAAAATAAGAAGATAGATTTAAACTCAGTTTGTGTGTGAATATATATACCATTATATGTAAAGGGTTTAAATACTCCATGATGTCTACAAGAAAACTGCTGGTATAAAGAAACAAATAGGTTAAAACTAAGAAGACTGATTAAGATATACCATGCAAACACAAATCACAAGAAAACTGGAGTGACTATATTAAAATGAGAAAAGGTGAATTCAGAGCAAGGAATATTGCCAGGCGTGAAGAGGGACCTTTGAAAATGACAAAGAGGTCAGTTCAAGAAGAAGATACAACTGTTTAAAGTGTGTGTGTACCTGATAACAGAAATTAAAAATACCTGAAGAAGGGGCCGGCCCTGTGGCACAGCAGTTAAGTGCGTAGCTCTGCTGCTGGCAGCCCGGGTTTGGATCCTGGGTGTGCACCAACACACTGCCTGTCAGGCCGTGCTGTGGCAGCATCCCACATAAAGTGGAGGAAGATGGGCACAGATGTTAGCTCAGGGCCAGTCTTCCTCAGCAAAAAGAGGAGGATTGGCAGATGTTAGCTTAGGGCTGATCGTCCTCACAAAAAAAAAAAAAAAAAAAAAACCTGAAGAAGAAAAATATGTATTACTGTGGAGAGAAATAAATACTTCTATCTATCTCAGAAATTAGTAAAACAAGAACAAAGATAATTAATAAATTAATCGAATAATACTTTCAACCAAGTTGACCAAATTGACATGTATGGATCATTCCATTCAAGAGAAGCATAATACACATTCTTTACAAGTGCACATGTATAGACCAAGTGTAGACCATATGCTGTACTGTAACACAATTTTCTCAATAGTTAAGAAAGTATTGAAATTATAGACTGTTCCCTCTGACCACAATGGGAATATATTAGAAAAGCAAAGGATATCTAAAATTTCCAAATGTTTGAAAATTAAACAGCACAATTTAAAATAACCCATGAGTCAAAGGGGAAATGAGTAAATATTTTGAACTGAATGATAATGAAAAAATACAATGGGAAAAACAATAAATTCTAATTCATATGATTCATGTAAAGCTTTACTTAGAGGGAAATTTATGGCTTTAAACTTAGAGGCAAATATTTTAAAATATGACCCTAGTGCACAAATCATAAAAGAAAAACAGTAAATTGGACTTTATAAAAATTAAAAATTTTTCTTCTTCTCAACGTACAATTAAGAAAATGAAAAAGGAAGCCATTGGCTGGGAGAAACTATTTGTTACATATTGTAGTAGGCTGAATAATGGCCCCCAAAGATGTCCACGTAACCTGTGAATATGTTATCTTAAATGGCAAAAAGCACTGTGCGGATGTGATTAAGGATGTCAGGATAGGAAGATTATCTCAGATTATCTGAGTGAACTTGATGTAATCACAAGAGTCCTTATATGAGGGCAAGTGATGTGACAACAGAAGAGAGATTTGAAGATGCTACACTGCTGGCTTCAAAGATGGAGGAAGAGGCCATGGCCAAGGAATGCAGGTGGCCTCTAGAAGATGGAAAAGGCAAGGAGAGGAATTCTCCTCGAGAGCCTCCAGAAAGGAATGCAGCCGCCCAATACCTTGATTTCAGCTGTAAGACTCAATTTCAGACTTTTGACTTCCAGAACTTTGTGTTGCCTCTGGGTTTGTGGTAGTTTGTTACAGCAGCAATAGAAAACATTCTATATAATCTGACAGAGCACTTATATCCAGAGTATAAAAAATAGTTGTACAACTCAATTATAAGAAGACAAGTAAGCTAATTTAATAATTGACAAAAGACTTGAACAAATGTTACACAACGAAGACATAGGAAGGATGCTCAGTGTCGCTTCCTCCGTGGAACGTGTGAAGTGCTGCTAAAGAGCTGCTAGTGGGGAGAGCTTAAAATGCAGACAGCAGTGAGCTGTGACTTGCATGTGGAATAACTGGAACATTCACAAATTGCTGGGGAATGTATAATGGTATAACCACTTGAGAAAATGTTTGGGAAGTTTCGTAAAGTTAAACACCTACCATATGACCTCACACTTACCACATGACCTAGCAATTCCACTCTCAGGTATTTACTAAAGAGAAATAAAAATATATGACACAGAAAGGCTTGTATATAAATATTCATACAAACTTTATTCATAGTAGTCAAAATCTGGTAACAAGCCAAAATGTACATCAAATGGCAAATGGATAAAGAAATTCTATATACAGAAATACAACTGAACACTAGACAGGAACAAACTAGGTGATATATGCAACTATATAGATGAATCTCAAAAACATTAAGCTGAGTGAAGGAAGCCAGGCACCATAGGGTGCATAATGTGTCATTCCACCTGTATGACATTTTAAAAACGCAAGACAAATCCGTATCACGGAAAGCCGTCAGTGGTTCAGGCCAGGGAGAAGGGTGGCAAGGGACCAATGCAAATTTGCCTGAGGGAGCTTTTCGGGGTGACGGAAATGTTCTATGTCTTGACTGTGGTGGTGGTTGCATATGTTTGTCATAGCTCATCAACTTCACTTAGCATGGGGCAATTTAGTGTATATAAATCACAGCTCAGAAAGTTTATTAAAATAAAAAAAAAATCTAAAGGGCTACAAGAAAAAAAAAATCTCCTCCTTTCTTTTATCTTCTCCCTGAGAGTACTCTAGAACATTCCCTCCTGCTGTTCTGTGCTCACCAGTACGTTGACTGTAGGCTTCCTCTTTCCTTGTCATCCAAAGTGTGCAGACTGTGGCCAGTGTGCTTCTGAGTTTGCACTGCAGAGTTATGCTCATACCCTATTTCCAGTTTGTGATGTTTTCTTCCCTATTTTTGACTCCTTTTTGTGCATTTTGGTGGTTTGTTCCAGAAGAAGAGTGAAACAATTGAGTATTACTTCCCATTTTCCCGCAAAGCTCCAACAAAAGTGAAAAGTTTTCACTTAAGACTTAGAATAACAGGTTTTGGTTGACTGTTCCTAATATTTAGCAAGAAAATAATTTGATTTCATTGCATTTTTAGAAACACTAGGCATTATATGTGGATTCAATAGCATGCACTGAAAAAAAAAGTAAAATTATTATGTGGAACCACTATGCCAAGTGCAGAAGATATTGCCTGAATTTGTATTTTGACCTCATGTTCTTATCTGAATTTGGATTTCTAGTAATGTGCTGACATTCTTGTCCCTCTCGCTGTGGTCTGAGCCTTTTGCTGTGGTCTTGCTGCTCCTCAGTGGTCTGAGTGTTGAGGCGCAAAATGCCTTTTCAGAAAAGGTTCTAAGATTGTGATCTTTTAAGCAACTGTAAAGTCATATTTCTTGCATTTTAGGTTATTCACAGCCCCTCTGACATCATGCCTCTGTCAGTTCTTGCTCAGAGAGGTTCTTTTATATTTTCAGAATCACCCTAAATATCAAATCACTGGGCAGTTATATAGATTAATAAATTTAAAAATAATTCTTGTGTGTTTCCTAGATTCAAATCTATAAACAGAACAAACTGAAGAGTTACACTGATGTATTAAGCCTCTTGAAATGAAATTCTTAGGTGTGGGAAGTAATTTGCCATCTGGTTATCTTCTTTACTAAATTGGCAATTTTGATATTATTTTTAAAATCATGAGAATAGAATAAATGTGCTTTTGTGAAGTACTGATTCATTTTGCTTGAGAATTTTTAAACACTCTCAATCTGGAATTGATTTGAATTCTTTCTTGGTGGAAATCTTTCATTATTCACTGCATTGACCACAGGCCCACGCAGCTGTAGGATGTGAACCGTCTTTTCCAGGGGCACAGTGATGCAGTCACAGCGTGTTTGTGGAGGTGCCTGTAGTGCTCCAAGATGTCCTGCTCCTCCAGATGTAAGGTGCTGTTGTCACCTGTTACCAGCTGAGATTCTTCCCAACGGGATCGGTTGAAACATTTCTCCTGTCTGATTTCACCTGAGGCAAGATTCTGACAATTTTAATTTAGGGCCCATTAGAGAGGGCTGCAGCAGGTGTTTCTGTTCCCATCTGCTAACAATTTCCTGCACCAGCCAAACTGGCTCTTGATGTGTTTATGCCAAGACTGCCTGGAGTAACGTATCACAGCATAACGGAGAAGGGAGAGGAGTTTGTTCTGAGAAACCATAGATCAAACTAAGACTTGCTCATATCGAAGAGGAAAATTGCTACTAACTTTCCATGTTGTAAAGAATTATTAATATGGGGTAGGTTGAAAAACAAACTGTTGTTAGAAGCACATTTCTTTAAAGATCTGGACCCACACTGCATTGTTCTTTGTTTACCAGTTTTCAGGATTTGGAATGGAGAACACTCTGCCCTGCCTGTAACAGGCTGCACGTTCCTGGGAAATTTACTTCACTTGTCTAAGCCTCAATCTCCTTATCTATAAAATGTAACTTAGTTAAACCTTTTCTAAATTTCTAGTAGAGTTTGTTGTACCTATTAAGTGAGATGGAAAATCCCTTAGTAACAGGCAGAAGACTAATGTATAAAAATGCAAGGAAGCGTGGTGCCTGTGTCTTTACTGTTCCAGCACAGGGTGTGGACAGGGCACTTTGATATACGTAGTTTAATTATTTTATTTTTTATCAGTAAGATTTAGCTAATGTCTTAAAGTTTTTTAATTGTGATAAAAAAACAAGTAACATGAGATCTACCCTCTTAATATTTTTTTTTTGTTTTTTGGTGAGGGAAGATTGGCCCTGAGCTAACATCTGTTGCCATTCCTCCCCTTTTTACTGAGGAAGATTGGCCCTGGGCTAACATCCGTGCCCATCTTCCTCCACTTTATATGTGGGACGCTGTTGCAGCATGGCTGGGTTAGTGGTGCGTGGGTCCGTGCCTGGGATCCAAACACGACAACCCCGGGCTGCCGAAGCGGAGCGTGTGAACTAACCACTACACCACTGGGCCGTCCCCTACCCTCTTAAAATTTTAAGTGTAGAATATAGTATTGTTAACTATAAGCACAACGTTGTACAGCAGATCTCTAGAACTTTTTCATCTTAAATGATTGAAACTCTATATACATTGAACACCAATTCTCTATTTCCCGCTTCTCCCAGCCCCTGGCAACAGCCATTCTATTTTCTGTTTCTACAAGTTTGATTACTTTAGATGCCAAATGTAAGTGGAATCAGACAGTATTTCTCTTTTTGTGACTAGCTTATTTCACTCAGCATAATGTCATCAAGGTTCAATCATATTGTAGCTTATGACAATTTCCTTATGTTTTGTGGCTGAGTAATATTCCATTGTATGTATATATCACATTTTCTTTATTCCTTCATCCATCCATAGACATTTAGGTTGTTTCCACCTCTTGGCTATTGAGCATAATGCCGAAATGAACATCACAGTGCAAATGTCTCTTTAAGATCCTCTTTTCAATTCTTTTGAGTGTATATCCAGAAGTAGGATTGTTGGATCATATGATAGTTCTATTTTTAATTTTTTGAGGACACTTCATACTGTTTTCTACAATGGCTGCACCATTTTATGTTCCTACTAACAGTGTGCAAGGTTTTCAATTTCTCCACATCCTTGCCAACACTTCTTATCTCTTGTCTTTTTGATCATAGCGGTCTGAAAAGGTTTGAGATAAGTTATCGTGGTTTTGCTTTGTGTGTCCCTGATGATTACTGATGTTAAGCATCTTTTCATATACTCGTTGGCCATTTATATGTCTTCTTTAAACAAATGTTTATTCAACTCCACCAATTTTAAAATCAGGTTTTTTTTTTTTGTTTTGCTATTGAATTGTAGGAGTCTTTAAAATATATTTTGGAGATTAACCCCTTATCAGATGTATGGTTTGCAAATATTTCCCCGCATTCCATAGTTTTCCTTTTCACTCTGTTGATGGTTTCCTTTGCTGTGCAGGATCTTTTTAGTTTGATGTAGTCCCACTTGTCTACTTTTGCTTTTGTTGCCTGTGCTTTTGATGTCATAGCCAAGAAATCATTGCCAGACCAATGTTATGAAGTTTTTCCCCTGTTTTCTTCTAGGAGTTTTATATTTTCAGGTCTATAATCCATTTTGAGTTTATTTTTGTATGTAGTATAAGAAAAGTGTCCAATTTTATTCTTTTGCCTGTTGATATCTAGTTTTCCCAGCATTGTCTGTTGAAGAAACCATCCTTTCCCCATTGTGCAGTCTTGACAACATTGTCAAAGATCATTTACCCATGTATGCGTGGGTTTATTTCTGTGCTCTCTATTCTGTTCCATTGATCTGTATGTCTGTTTTTATGCCAGTACCATACAGTTTTGATTACTGTAGCTTTGGAATATTTTTTGAAAATAGGAAGTGTGAGGCCCCCAGCTTTGTTCTTCTTTCTCAATATTGTTTTTGGCTATTTGGTGTCCTTTATGGTTTTATATGAATTGAGGAATTGTTTTTTCTATTTCTGTAAAAAATTCTATTGTGATTTTCATAGGGATTGCATTGAATCTGTAGATCACTTTAGGTGGTATGGACATTTTAACAATATAAAGTATTTCAGTCCATGAACGCAGGATGTCTTTCATTTATTTGTATCTTTTTAAATTTCTTTCAGTAATGTTTTGTAGTTTTCAGTGTACAAGTCATTCACCTCCTTGGTTAAGTTTATTCCTAAGTATTTTATTTTTCTTCATGCTCTTGTAAATGGGACTGCTTCTTAATTTCCTTGTTGGATTATTTGTTGTTAGTCTATAGTATTGTAACTGATTTCTGCATGTTGATTTTGTATCCTGCAATGTTACTGAATTCCTTTATTAGTTCTAACAGTTGTTTGCTGGAGTCTTTAGGGTTTTCTACATATAAGATCATGTTGTCTGCAAATAGAGATTATTTAACTTCTTTTTCAGTTTGAATGCCTTTTATTTCTTTTTCTTGCCTAATTGCCCTTGCTAGGACTTCCAGTGCCATGTTGGATAAAAGTGGTGAGAGTGGGCATCCTTGTCTTGTTCCTGATCTTAGAGGAAAAGTTTTCAGTTTTTCACCATTGAGTATGATGTTAACTGTGGGCTTGTCATATATGGCCTTTATTATGTAAAGGAAATTTCCTTCTATTCCTAGTTTGTTGAGTGTTTTTTATCATGAAAGGGTTTTTATTTTTGTCAAATGCCTTTTCTGCATCAATTGAGGTGACCAAGAGATTTTTTATACCTTTGTTCTGTTAATGTGATATATCACGTTGATTGATTTTTTTTTTTGTGTGTGTGTGAGGAAGATCAGCCCTGAGCTAACATCTGCCAATCCTCCTCTTTTTGCTGAGGAAGACTGGCCCTGGGCTAACATCTGTGCCCATCTTCCTCTACTTTATAAGGGACGCCACCACAGCATGGCTTGACAAGTGGTGCATCGGTGCACGCCCGGGATCTGAACCATGAACCCCGGGCCACTGCAGCAGAGTGTGCGCACTTAACCAGTGTGCCACCAGGCCAGCCCCTCACATTGATTGATTTTCGTATGTTGAGACATCCTTGCATCCTAGAGATAGTTCCCACTTGATCGTGGTGTATGATTCTTTTAATGTGTTCTTGAATTTGATTTGCTGATATTTTGTTGAGAATTTTTGCATCTATATTCATCAGGAATATTTGCCTGTTGTTTTCTTTCTTGTAGTGTCTATTTCTATCTTTGGTATCAGGATAATACTGGTCTCATAAAATGAATTTGGAAGTATTCCCTCCTCTTCAATTTTTTGGAAGAATTTGATAAAGATTGGTGTTAATTCTTCCTCAAATGTTTGGTAGAATTCACCAGTGAAGCCATCTGGTCCTGGGCTTTTCTTATTGAGAGATTTTTTTATTATTGATTCAATTGTCTTACTAGTTATAAGTCTGTTTACATTTTCTATTTCTTCATGATTCAATCTTAGTAAGTTGTAACTGTCTAAAAATTTGTCAATTTCTCCTAGGCTATCCAACTTGTTGGCGTACTATTGTTTAAGGTAGTCTCTTATAATCTTTTAGTTTCAGTGGCATCAGTTGTAATGTCTCCTCTTTCATTTCTGACTTTTTAGAATCATCTTTTTTCTTATTTACTTATATTTTTATTTTTTGGTGAGGCATAGTGGCCCTGAGCTATTATCTGTTGCCAATCTTCTTCTTTTTGCTTGAGGAAGATTGTCCCTGAGCTAACATGTGTGCCAGTCTTCTTCTATTTTGTATGTGGGACACTGCCACAGCATGGCTTCATGAGCGGTGTGTAGGTCCATGCCCGGGATCTGAACCTGTGAATCCTGGGCCGCCAAAGCAGAGCACACACACTTAACCACTATGCCACTGGGCCAGCCCCAGAATCTTCTTTTTTTCTAATTTAATCTAGCTAAAGGTTTGTCAATGTTGTTGATCTTTGCAGAAAGCCAACTCTTAGTTTCTTTGATTTTTTTCTATTGCTTTTCTGTTCTCTATTGCACTTATTTCTGCTCTAATCTTAGTTATTTCCTCTTTCTGCTAACTTGGGCCTTAGTTTGTTCTTCATCTTGGTTCCTTGAGGTATGTAGTTAGGTTTTTTATTTGAGATCTTTCTTCTTTTTTGATGAATGCTTTATTGCTATAAACTTTCTTGTTAATACTGCTTTTGTTTCATCCCGTAGTTTTAGTGTGTTGTGTTTTTGTTTCATATGTCTCAAGATATTTTCCAATTTCTCTTTTGATTTATTTTTTGACTCATTGGTTGTTCAAGAGAGTGTTATTTAATTTCCACCTATTTGTGAATTTTCCAGCTTTCTTTCAGCCATTAATTTCTGGTTTCATTTCATTGTCATCAGAAAGATATTTGGTATGTCAACCTTCTCAAATTTGTTAGACTTGATCTGTGGACTAATATTTGGTCTAGATTGGAGAATATACCATGAGAAGAATGTGTATTTTGCTGTTGTTAGGTGGAATATCCTCTATTATGTCTGTTAGGTCCATTTGGTCTATAGTGTTAAGTCCTCTGTTTCCTCATTGATATTCTGTCTGGATGTTCTATCCATTATTGAAAGTGGGATATTAAAATTTCCTATTATCATTGTGCTGCTGTCTCTTTTACCCTTCAGTTCGGTCAAAGTCTGCTTGATATGTTTGTGTGCTCTGATGTTGGATGCACGTATTTATAATTGTTTTATCTTTCTGGTGTATTGACCCTTTTATCATCATATGTTGTCCTTCTCTGTCTCTTGTGACAGTTTTTGACTTAAAGTCTAGTTTTTCTGATATTAGTATGGACACCTCTGTTTTCTTTTGATTACCATTTGCATGGAATATCTTCTTCTATCTTTTCACTTTTAACACGTGTCTCCTTAAATCTAAAGCGAGTCTCTTATAGATAGCTTATAGTTGGATCTTGATTTCTTACCCATTGTGCCACTCTTTTGATTTGGGAGTTTAATCCATTTACATTTAAAGTAATTATTGATAGAAAAGGACTTACTACTGCCATTTTGTTAATTGATTTGTGTCTGTCTTATAGCTTTTTTGTCCATCTTTTCCTGTCTTCCTTTGTGATTATTTGATTTTTTTGTAGTGACATGCTCTGATTCCTTTTTAAACATATCTATTAAAGTGGAATAATGCTGTCCATAAAAATGCTGAGGCAGGGGCTCTTTGGTTGTCTAGCTTCTTTTTTTTTTCAGTTTTTTGAGAAATAATTGGCATATATCACTGTATAGGTTTGATGCATACAGCATGATGGTTTGATTTACATATATTATGAAATGATAACCACAATAGGTTCAGCTAACGTTCCCCTTCCATATAGGTACAATAAAAGGAAAAGAGAAGAAAAGAAAAAAGGAAAAAACTTTTCTCCTTGTGATGAGAACTCTTAGGCTCCATTCTCTTAACAACTTTCCTCTACATCATATAGCGGTGTTAGCCATAGTCATCAGCCGTCCAACTTTCTTAAGAGAACATTAGTCGAGTCTATTCAGGTCAGGAAAAATGAGACTTCATTTCAGCTTTAGGAAGTAATGTGTTGTTGTTGCCAGACAAGAAGCTTATTATTATTTTCCGAGCAGAATACCCGAAAGATGCTTTTATTTGTATTTCCAGATGTTTAATCACATCATCATAATGAGGAATTTTTAGAACAATTTTATTGACAGCATCTTCAAAAATAAAATTATAAGCTTCCCTGAATTATCAAAAAGTTTATGGAAATTTTAAAAAAATACAGAGCAATCTATTTCCAACTTCTTATAATAAGAAATTGCTCTAAACTTGGTGAAATGATAGTCATTTTTAGAGCTTGCAGGGACTTTGAGATCACTTGATCATATGACTACGTGGACATCGTTTAGAAAGGAAATTACAGGGAGCAGGGAGACCTAATGTACTCCAGAAGTTCAGGAAAAGCAGTTTGGAGAAAAGAACTTTAGTACGAACTTTACAGATAAAGAGAAGGGAGAGTGCGAGCAGATGGCTAAGGTTTCCTGGGCAAAGCAAATATTCTGGCAAGTGAGAGAAAGTGTGTATGTTCAAGGAATTGAAAGATGTCAGAGTTGGCTTACTGTGTAACTCTGGGTCAAATTATTTAATTTCCACAAGCCTCAGGTCTTTCCTTTTAAAAATTAAGATAATAATAGTTAGTACCTGTGTCTTGGAATTGTCAGGATTAATTAGAATACTATACATAAAGGTTTTATTACAGTGCCTTGCACATAAGTTTTCACTAAAAAGTAGCTTTGATGAGAAGAAATTGAAAGATTTTAAGCAGAGAATGACATGATTCATTTGTTTTTTTTTTGTGAGGAAGATCAGCCCTAAGCTAACATCCATTGCCAATCCTCCTCTTTTTGCTGAGGAAGACTGGCCCTGGGCTAACATCTGTGCCCATCTTCCTCTACTTTATATGGGACGCTGCCACAGCATGGCCTGACAAGCGGTGCGTCCTCTGTGCCCAAAATCCGAACCTGCGAACCCTGGGCGGCAGAAGCGGAGTGTGAGAACTAACTGCTATGCCACGGGGCTGGCCCCCATGATTAGATTTCTAAAATCACTTTATTTAAAATCAGCCTTTCTTCAGTGTAGAAATGGTTTTATAGAAAGCAAGACTAAATGTGGTAAGATCAGTTAAAACTTTATTACAATCCAGGTAGAGATGGTGATGGTGTGGGCTAAGATAAGAAATAACAACAGAGATAGAGAGAAGTGGATTAATAAATAAAAATTGAAATATTAGATTTTAGTGAAATATTAGAGGAAGACCACAGGAGTAAGGAGAGCAGTATGAGATAATTCCTAGCTTTCTATTGCTGCGTTATAAATTACCACAAGTGTGGCAATATGGAACAACACAGATGTGTGATCTCATGGTTTCTGTGGTTGGGAGTCTGGGCACAGTGTAGCTGGGTCCTCTGCTCAGGGTTTCACAAGGCTGAAATCAAGACATCAGTCAGGACTGCAATCTCATTTGAAGGCCCAACTGAAGAAGCCTTCACTTCCAAACTCTTTGGAAGCTGCTTTTGCTGAAACAATGCTACGGTTCGCTAATACTGTTTATTTAATGCTGGTTACACCGTTATCACAACGCTGCATGATCCATGGTGCTGCTGCCATGAACACTGGACTCCAGTGACTTTCTCAAGGGTGGTTACTGTGCTTCGGTACACAAATGGAAATCTATCCCAGGGTGGGAAGGAAACTGTAACTGAGAGTACATTTTCTGGTCATATAAATTTACCATTTGGGATTTTAGAGTATGGACATAGAACAAAATATCTTCCAATCATGTCTCCTTTTGAACAGTCTAGGCAATTACCACTCCATTCCTGGAACGTGATCTCTTTGATGTTGATAATACCCCTGCCTTCCACACACTGCCACACGCGGGAAGGATAGGCCGCGCCAGGAGAACCTTCACCAAGCGAGAGGAGGAGCGCCATTCACCTAGAGAATGTCTGTTCTCTGTCCAGGCAAGCCTTAAGAGCGACCTGGGAAAGCATGATGTCAAAACTTTACTTACATTTTATTCAAAATCAATTGGGAATATTTATCCAAAATATTGAAATAATTTGGAAGTTTAAACAAACTATAATGATTAAAAACAAAGCTTGCAGACAGGAACACATTGCCTTTTATACCTAAAAAGAAAGGAGAAAGTGAATAAATCAAATGAAAAATCTTCAAAAGTTATAAAAGATAAAATTTTAAAGTTCTACAATGACATTTTAGAATTTTTCTCCTTAAGTGAAGAATCTCTGTTGGAACTCTTGTTCTAATTGGAGAAATTACATTCTTTATTGGAATCAAATGAAATTGAGGTTTTGCAGCATTTAAATTTAGTGAAACACTTAAAAGAATCATAAGTAGTGATGTTACATGAATTTTGTATTTTAAAACACAGTTGTTAGAAAAAGGTATTCTGAATGAAAGCAAACAGACAATATCTATTAAAAATGTAAGCTGAAATATTCACATATTTCAATATAAAAACTAGAATCAAGAATATTCTCTGTTTAGCAGAATTTGCTCTGAGTTTAACAGGTACCTCAGCATCTGTAGATATTATTTTCTAAATTAAAAATATTATGGCCTACGTAGAAGAGACAGTTGATGAGACAACAATTTTAAATATTTGCTAAAAAAGACAGTTTTAGAGAAGAGTACAGGCAATTTTATGAAAATATTAAAAAATAAGATCACATTGAAAAAATACATTTTTTCAGAAAAACTAGTGACACTATAATAGATGCTGATATCATTAAAAACTTAGGTATGTGACTATGTAGCAAGAGGGATTTTTCTGCTTGTTATTTCTTAAAGGCTCAGATAATCAGTATAAAAAAGTTTTTAAAATGTTGTCCTTAGAATGAAATTTTTTATTTTTAGAAACCAATTTATTTTTTAAATAATTTTAAATTATTTAAAAATACTTTTAAAACTTTTTCAATAGAACTATTCTATATAGTCACCAATATAATAAATCAATTTGTTGGGGTCAATATGTGAATATTTAAAAAGTTATATAATTTGAATTATTTTTAGAAAATTTTTCACTGTCAAAAGTATCCCAGTTTGAAGAATAAATTAGATGATCATCTTATCTATAGGTATATCTATTCACTCAAGCCTCACTGTTTTAATATCTGTAGATGGAAAGACAAGTCCCACTCATAGTTCTTATTTTCCAAAAATATACGTGCTAGTGTGACAGAGACTATTACTTAATGAGAAAACCCTTGCCTTCTTCTTCCTACAGAAACAAGACTACATTTTTGTAGCCTCTTAAGGTATGGCGTGGCCATAGACAGAGCTCTATCCGTGGATTATGAGCACAAGTGATATGCATCAATTCCAGGCAAGATCCCTAGAACCTCCCATATTTGCTCCTTCATCCCCTTTTCTTCTCTTGCTAAGCAAAATGGGGACAACCCTAAGCATGACCTCGTAAGCTCGAATTTTTATTTATTTATTTATATTTATTTTTTGTGAGGAAGATCAGCCCTGAGCTAACATCTGCCAATCCTCTTTTTTGCTGAGGAAGGCTGGCCCTGGGCTAACATCCGTGCCCATCTTCCTCCACTGTATATGGGATGCCACCACAGCATGGCCTAACAAGTGGTGCATCGGTGCGCGCCTGGGATCCGAACCAGTGAACAGTGGAGCGTGCGCACTTAACTGCTTGCGCCACTGGGCCAGCCTGTGAGCTCGAATTTTAAAGATGACAGAGCCACTCCCTGAAAGGAGTCTGTATCTGTGAATTTTCTTGGAATGCATTCCAACCAGGAAAACATGGGATTGTTACCTAAGCAAGAAAAAATTCTCATAGGTTTAACTCATTAAGGTTTTGGCGTTTATGATGTCAGCTTATATTAATTGAACATATCTAGACATGGGTACCTTGAAATAGGGTGCTGCCGTCACAGAACCAAAACTGTGAGGCATTGTCTTAGTGGTTGGTAAGTTGGTAAAAAAACTGATATTGAAGGCTGGAAAGATAGAAGCCCGTGTTTAAATGAGGTAAATCATCTGTAAAGTGATTGTGCCGTGACTTGGAAGGCAGACTATGTGCTGATCGTGGGATTTAATAGTAAATCTAGGGGTGAATGGCTGCTAACTATATCCTCTTCTTCCCTTGCCCCAGTACCCCAGACAGAAGTTATCCTGCCCCCGCTCCTTTGTTGAGTATTGGATGTCTGTGTTGGGTTGGGCAGGTAATTTACCTTTTTAGCCCATAGGTTCCTGAATAACAAGGAGCCACATTCACAGTTGCTGGAGAGGACTGTTTATCACACAGAAATCCTGAACTTTCAGCTGGGTACAGGAACTAGATAGAACTTTCAGTTTGCTCCCTTGGTAGATTATCTGCCTTGAATCTACCAGGACTCAATTTATTGTATTTTATCCGGTTTGTCATAAAAACTCCAGAATTTCCAGGTCACTCTTCATTTCCCACACTTAACCCCATTGCCTCTGCACATCTCGTGTTTTGTTTCCACCTCCCACCCCTCCCCAATCGTGAAACTCTTCAACTCTGCCCACTGGAGTTCATGGTTCATCATCAGCAATGTCCTTAATCTCCTCAACCCCTTCTTCAAACTCTTTCCTTTATTTCTTGCCCTCACAAGAAGCCACTTCTTCCATAAGGACATCCTGACAAGGATGACTTTTCCTCCCATAGCCCCTTCATCATTGAGCCTAGAAATGGGATTTCTCACTAAAACATCACAGAATTGAATCTCATGTTATCAGATTGCATCATGCACTAATCCTCATTGTTACTGTCATCTACTCTCTCATGGGACATTCCCCTAGAATTTAGCTCCTGATTCAGTCTCTCTAATGCTACCTATTACCTGACTCCCCTCGTTCCCTCTCAGCTATTTTTCATTCTCTTTTGGATAACTTGCATCAGCTTACAAATATGCTGTTTTCTCTCCCATTAAAAAACAAACAAACTCTCTTGAGCCCACTTTTGTCACTCTAATTCTTTACTCTTATTTACAGCAAAACTCCTGGAAGGAGCTTTCTGTATTGTCTACCACAATTTCCTCTTCTCCCATTCTGTTTTGAATCTACACTAATCAGATTTTAGCCACCATCACTCTACGAAAACTGCTTTTGATAAGGTCATGAACAACTTCTACATAGTTAGATCTAATGATCAGATGTGAATTAGAGATTATTTTATGTTTTTCAACATGCATATACAGAATTTCCCAGCCCTGTTTATTAAGGAGACCATATGCAGTGCTTTACAGTACCATCTTTGTCATAAATCAAGTGTCCATGTGTGTGGGTTTATCTGAAGTTTCTCACTTCTCTCCTATTGGTCTGCCTGTCTTTGCACCCAATACCATACTGCTTAATTACTGTAGTTTTATAATAAACTTTGATATCCATTAGAGCAAGTCCTTCCACCTTATTCTTCTCTTTTGGCACTCTTGGTCCTTTACATCCTGTATAAACTTTAGAACCAACTGCTGATTTCACCAAGGAACCTATTGGGATTTTGAATAATAGTTCATTGAATCTATAAATCAATTTGGGGAGAATTAACATCTTTACAGTCTTGCCTCTTCCAATCTATGAACATGGTATAGTCTCTGTTCTCCTACACAGTTTTTTTATTTCTTTCAATGTTTTATAATTTTCTGTGTAGAAATTTTGCACGTTTCATTAGATTTATTTCAGATTATTTTCAAAAGTTTAAAAAAAATCTTACTAAACTCAAATTTAACAATTTAACAATTACTTGTAGATTACTTTGGATTTTTATGTACATAATCTTATTACCTACACAACATGGTGATCATATTCCTGCATTTCTAATCAATGTATGTGATTTCTTTTTCTTGTTTTACTGCACTGGCTATGATCTCCAATGCTATGGTGAACAGAAGGGAAGACAATGGGCACCCCAGTGTGTTTTCCAATCTCAAATAGAAGTGTTCAACATTTCACCCTTCTGTATAATGTTTTTATACTTCTGCTCTTTTTTTTTTTTTTTTTTGTGAGGAAGATTAGCCCTGAGCTAACACCCGAAGCCAATCCTCCTCTTTTTGCTGAGGAAGATTGGCCCTGGGCTAACATCTGTGCCCATCTTCCTCTACTTTATATGGGACACCACCACAGCATGGTGCATCAGTGCGCACCCAGGATCCAAACCTGAGAGCCCTGGGCTGCCGAAGGGGAGCCAGCACACTTAACCACTATACCACCAGGCTGGCCCTATAGTTATGCTCTTTTTGACTAAAGAAACTTCCTTCTATTTCTAGTTGCTAAGAGTTTTTAATATTTTAATGTTGAATTTTTTCAAATGTTTTTCTGCATAGATTGAGATAATCCTATGAATTTCCTCCTTTATTTTATTCTGATTTATTCTCTTTAATTTTCTCTTTTATGAATTGCATTGGTTGATATTTTTTTCCAATGGTAAGCCAAGTTTGTGTTTCTAGAATAAGTTCAACTTGGTCACTCATATTATCCTTTTATATATAACTGAATTTGGTTTTCAAATATTTTGTTTAAGAGTTTTGCGTCTATGTTCATATGAGAGATGTCTAATTTTTTTTCTTGTGATGCCCTGTTCAAGTTATGTAATCAAAGTTATGGAGCTCTCATAAAATGAGCTGGAGGGTGTATGTACATTGCCTCTTCTCCAAAAGGGTTTGTATAGAATTAGCATTAATGTCTCCCTAAATGTTTGGTAGACTTCATTGCTGAAGCCATCTGGATGGCTCCGACATCAATGTGCACTCTACCCCAGCACACTTGTAGGATCTAAGATTGCAGTAAACGGCACTTTTTTATAGAAAATAGAACCTGCTCTTGCTCCATCTCTGCCACTAGAAAATGTGTTCTTGACTAATTGAATATATTATTGTCTTCCTCTTAAAATAAACATATATATTTGGTGCTTACTATGTGTCAGGCACTGTCCTAGGAATTTAGCCTGTACTATCGCACTTAATCCTTTAACAAAACTACAAGAGCCTCTGGTTCTGGTTCAATGACGAGGTGATGAGAGGCCTGAGGGCACAGAGAGATGGAATGACTCCACTGAGGACTGAGCTGGAGACCGGCGGAGGTGGATTCCATCCCAGGCGGTCTGGTTCCAGAGCTTACCCCTCACCCCCGCCTAGTGCACCTTGTTTTGGGTTTAGACTGCTGCTCTGTTTCTACCCGATGGAATCGACTCATTTGCTCATTTACTTCCCATTTTTCTCAATTTCTAATAAATACCTTCACAGTTAAATTTTCCTTGATTAATGCTTTGTCCAAGTTCTGTGTTTCAATATACGGTATCTTATACTCACTCACTTCTGAATAGTCTTTAATTTTAATTTTGAAGTTTTCTTTATCTTGGTTTATTTAGAAGAGTGATTCAACATTTCTGAGTGGAAAGTTTCTTTGGGGCTAGCCTTTGGTTGTTTACTCTCTGAGTTTGTGACATTGTAATCAAAACTTGGGCTGTGTAATTTCTGCTTTGGGGATTCTTTTTGGAATTTTTTGGTAACCTAACATCTGGCTAATTATTGCAAATGTTCCATGGTGTTTGAAAAGACTGTGTATTTTCAATTTGTTTGGTACATGATTCTATATCTATCACATAAAGCTGAATATTTGTGATATTCAAATTCTTTATATTGTTATTTTTTTCAGCTTGATTTGCCATTTTCTGAGAGAGAGCTTTTCTTCTTTCTCCTAGATTCTGGTTTTGCCAGTTTTTCCTTGTATTTTTAAAAATATTTGCTTTATATATTTCAATGCTATGTTGTTCAGGCCTTAAGATTTCTGACTTTTTGATAAAGTGTACTTTTTATCAATATAAAGCATTTGTCCTCATCACACTCAATATTTTGAACTTGTATTCAATTTTGTCAAATGTACGTTTTTCCAAACCAATTTTCTTTTTTTTCCTATTTTTTCTTTTTTGGTGAGGAAGGTTAGCCCTGAGCTAACATCCATTGCCAATCCTCCTCTTTTTGCTGAGGAAGATTGCTCTGGGCTAGCATCCATGCCCATCTTCCTCCACTTTATATGGGACGCCGCCACAGCATGGCTTGACAAGCGGTGCATCGGTGTGCGCCCGGGATCTGAACCTGAGAACCCCTGGGACCGCTGCAGAGGAGCGCGTGCACTTAACCACTGTGCCACCAGACTGGCCCCCAATTTTCATTTTTACAGCAGTTACCTGGCACATCTTTGTCCATCTCTATATTTTCAAATTTGTGTGTGAGAAACACATCTGCTGCATTAGCACTGCCATGGGACCCACCTCACCCGTGCCTCATCCTCTCCAGTCACTGTGGAGTCCTTCATTGATCCACAGTGACCTGAGAAACTTTTATGGCCCTATTGTGTAGCATGATGCCTGACACACAAGCATTCAATAAACTTGATGAATGAGGTCCATGTAAATAGACTAATGCATTCATAGAGACCTAACATGGAAGGCCATGGGAAATGTATACATAATGAGCCAGGTATCTTTGCTTCTACCCTTGGCCCCTAGGAATCTTTTCTTCGCATAACAGCCAGCAAGACTCTTTTAAAACTTAAGTTCGATTGTGTCACTTCTCTGCTCAAAATGTGGTTCCTAGGAACTTCCTCTCTCACTCCAGGTAAAATCTGAAGTTCTTACCTTGGCCTATGGTGCCCAACGTGACATGGCCTTGTCTCCCACCAGCTCCTTACGTACTCTAGTCTGATTATGCTGGCCTCGCTAACTTTCCGTAAACAACCCAAGCAGAATGCAGCCTCCAAGATTTGCACTTGATCTCCCTCTGCTGGGCCCACACTCTTCCTGCCTGGCGTCCACACGGCTCGCTCTCTCACCTCATCCAAGTGTCTGCTGGAATGCCACCTTGCAAACACAATCTCCCTGTGTCTCTCTCACCACATTGATTGGTACTCTCTGACACCACCCGATATATTAAATATTTGTTTATTTACTCTCTGCTAGAACGTAAGCTCCACGATAAAAGACATATCTAGTTTTTCACTGCTGTATCTCAAGGGCTTAGTGAATGATGGATGTAATTTGTAAAATGAATAAATAAAAGTATTTGCTTGATTTTGGTAGCTATTGCTACATTTGCTACAGTCATGAGTACTGAATACATAGCCGTATGCATGTCAGGAAGGAGCAGGGACATTGGCGACTGCCACTGAATACCACTGGGAGTGTTAGGGCTTGCAGCTGTGGCAGGGCAGGCTGGCAGCCATGTGCCCCTACCCACACTCCATATGAGCACATGGCAATGAACCAGGTGCTTGGTCATCCATGGGCAAGCAAGACCTACTGGCTTGGCAAACAGACCTGGGAGAAGGATGCGACAAAGGCTGCACGCTTCAGGATTCCTGCACATTGCAAAATAACTATTATGGGGTGGGTGGTGGGAAAAAGCTAAGACTGCTGAGTGTGTTAGGGGAGACCGAGGCTTGGAGAATGAGACGGATTTTAATTTGGTGTCTGCAGAATGTCCTCTTCTTGTATTCATATTGCCATGGACAGTAAAGCGTGTCAATAATTGTATTTGCATTTAGCTCAAATGTAAGTCTGCTATTTCACTGTCTTTATAGGCCAGGACTTTTGTGACCAAAACTACATTTTCCCACTTAGCTTGCAATGCCAACGTAGAAGCTGATTATTCACAATATAATTAATGGATTGATGTAGGAACACCACATGGCGTATGCTTAATAAATGTTTGAGCTGAATTAAAGCTTAGAATCAGCATAGACTTGTGGGAAGATAATAAAAATGGTCTAATTTGGTTCTAAAATTCTACAATTTTGTCTTCTACACTTATAAGCTTGAGCTTTTGCTACCATTTTAAATATCTATAAAGTGATATTTTGACACATAGTCTAAATTTTCTGATGTATTAGTAATCTATAAAGAAAACTGGAATTAAAATTATAGACAAGATAATAAAGAAGAGGTCAGTCTTCAATCTTAAAGTAATGTCGCCAACTTTGTCCTGGCACTCTATCTCATGTTTGTTGAGAACTTACAATGTATCAGGGACTGTAAGGGCTTTCAATGCACTTAAATAAAGGTATTAATTAAGTATGATTAATTATTAACTAGGGGGATTAAAGATATTCTTATTAACTCAATGGAGTTAACACTGCAACAACTCTGAGAATTAAGTATTGTTATTAATTCCATTTCCCCCTGAGGAAACTGAGGGTCCATCAACAGTTTTCCTAAGATCATAGTCTGGTAGATGGAGGAGGTGGAATTATCACGTAGGCAACTTAAATGCAGAATTTGTGCTCTACCTTGGGGTTTCTCTCTTACAGTCTGTAGGCTGGATGCTTTGAGGAGGCTTGGAATTCTGTCATGCTTAGCAAGTTTCAGAAAAAATGTAAAGGACCCCAATTATTCAGGCCATGAAACCTCCCCAGGGTTCTGGACCTAAAGGCAAGCATGCAGAATTCCACAGAGATGGTAAGAAAAATGAAGGGGAGCAGAAGATCTCTCAGAGTGTCTTTGAAAGAATGACCATGAACTGACTTTTGTCTCTGAGTAATAAGTTGATGATTCAAGGGAACAGACCATATATACAAAAACATGATAAAGTCAAATCTTCACTTTTTTCTAAAATTAGTACAAAATAAATTATTTTTCTTGTGCATATTCTATAAAAATTCTGTAATTAATATTCAAAATTGACTTTTCGAAGTGTTTTAATCAGTCATCAAACATGTTATGAATATGTCAAATTAACACTTGTCAAGTGGAGCACAGCATGTCGACGGTGAATGGTGAGACGAGGTTCAACAACAAACCACAAGGGAAATTGAAGTAGAGAAGTTTATTACTCTCAGGTCCTGGAGGAAGTACTTGGCACAGCTCAAAGGGCCACATGGGGAGGTCAAGACAGGGTGCAGACAGAGAAAGAGAAAGAGAGGCCAGACTGGGGCACATGCCTTATTAGAATCCGTGGGCAGAGTGCTTTGGGGTTCCCAGGCTAAGGTGGGGTTGGTCAGTTTAAACCAAAAGAGTGGGGTTTTTGGTAAGCTCCGTGGAGGTGTTTTCTAAGGGGTGCACAAGGGGAGAGTGTTGGGAGGTAGGGAGACTGTTGATCACACAGGCTGCTGGGAAGTGATGAGAGGAGCTCACATTTCCCTGTGACTCTGCAGGCTGCTGTCCAGGGCAGGTGCTTGCGTGAGGGGCTGGCGTCAGTTTAAGGGCCCCGCAGGCTGCTTGGCCACAGAAAATGGACGCTGAGGCAGCAACACCAAGGAGTAGCTTAGCCAGACTCTGGACAACACAGAATGAGTGAACCTTAAAACTGAGTAATAGGAAAAATGTTAGCATACAGTGAATATAGTTTCTGTTTCAAAAAGTAGACTTCAATGAGAATGTGGCAAACACATAAGAATAATGAAGCTGATTTTTTTTGTTTAGCTAGAATACTAGTCAATTAAGAGAGGACTATAAGTATTTTACACAATGCATGAGAAAGCTTAAAGAACATTATTGATTTTTAATTTTCTAATTTTCAAAAAGTAAGAGTCATAGCTCATAAAAATTTTACAGCTAAAAAAAGTATAAACTTTCCTAATTTCTTACTTATTATTTATACTTTGGCTACTTTTACTTTTTTTGTGTGTGTGTGTGAGGAGGATCAGCCCTGAGTTAACATCTGCCAATCCTCCTCTTTTTGCTGAGGAAGGCTGGCCCTGGGCCAACCTCCATGCTCATCTTCCTCCACTTTATATGGGACGCCGCCACAGCATGGCCTGCCAAGCAGTGCATCGGTGCGCGCCCGGGATCCGAACCCGGGCCGCCGCAGTGGAGCGCGCGCACCTAACCGCTTGCGCCACCGGGCCGGCCCCTACTTTTACCTTTTGTAGCTTCATCAAGGTATTTTGTATTTTTTATTACAGATTTACCAATTATAATTTATTTGTTGCTTGTTATTGTGTTTATTAACGTATCAGGCTCCCCTTCTAGGCTGTGAATTGTTCTCCTGAAACTAGTTAAAAAGAACCAAAGTTAAAAAGAATAGTGATTAAGATATATTTGTCAAAAAAGTGAAAGAATTATAGGCAATATTTTTATTATTATCTATTGTCTACTTGCTATAATTATCTGTTAGTAATATCTAATAAGTCACTTTCCCATTCTTTGCACAGCTCTCAGCCCTGGTGGAAGAGAGGGTAACAGAGGATATTATGAGTGTGTGCAGCTGGATTTGGCCCAAGTGCAGAAAGAAACACCACAATGCACACTCTACGTTGCAGATACGGAGGTGTGCATCTTTGTTCTCCTGTGCCGTTCTTGATAAATGTTGGCCTCAGCGTAATGCTGAGGACTTGTATAGTTTTCAAAGGGTTTCACATTTATTCTTACTCATTCTTTACAACAAGACCACGGCAGGTAACTTGCTTACATAGGTTAAGTGACTTGCTCAAGGTTGGACAATGAATTTATGATGAGTTGGGATATGAACCAAAACCTCTTAACCTTGTGCTTTTAAACACAGCAGAAGATCTCAAAATAATTCTTCTGTGGTCTTAAGTGTCACTGATTGGATATAGCTGTGTGACACTGAACTTTAATGGGTAGGCTGTGGCTTGTTCTAGGCCTTCCCTGCCTGATACATTTTAGAGGTATCTCAACAATTATCATCGGAATAAGATTTTGATGTCCACTTCAGTATTTTTTACTTACTCTATCTGTCCTTGAAGTAATTGGTGTCTCTCACAGGGATGTATATGTGATGAATTATTATTTTTTTGTGTGAGGAAGTTAGCCCTGAGCTAACATCTGTTCCCAATCCTCCTCTTTTTGCTGAGGAAGATTGGCCTGGGCTAACATCTGTGCCCATCTTCCTCTACTTTATATGTAGGACATCTGCCACAGCATGGCTTAACAAGCGGTGCATTGGTCTGTGCCTAGGGTCCAAACCCGCGGACCTTGGGCCACTGAAGCGGAGCACGGAAACTTAACTACTATTCCACTGGGCCGGCCTGAATTATTGTTTTTTTGGAAAAATAATGTGAGCCTTTTGGATTATTCAAATTGTCTTTATAATTTTTAAAACAAAGTATAATTTTATTTTTTTCTATTATTTTATTTCTTATGGGGATTGACAACATTCAAAATGGGTTGATTAGCAAAATTATCAGTGGAATATTTTAGAATATTTGCATAGGGTAATATTGACAATGTTTTTCTCTCCAAATGTGAGACAAGTATATAAATGCATTTATCAATTAAGGAGAACAGCTACTCAGCATGTCCTTCCTTGAGCTTCATGTTGTGACAAAACAAATGGGACTGCTAGCTAATGATGAAGAGCAATGTAGCAGAAAAACAGCTTACCCCTTCCTCTCTCCCTCCTTCCTTTCCTTCCTTTTCTTTCTTCCTTCTGTTCATCCTCCTATCCATCCATCCACCCATTCATTCGTTCTTCTATCTTATCCTTCTTTTGGTATTTGTATTTCTGTCTTGCTTTCCTCCTTTCTGAAATTCATTTGTTTTACAAAAATTGTTAGTAATACTTCAATTCTGATGAACTTCTGGAGTTTCACATTAAAGAAATGGTCTTAGGAAGTCCCACATGAAAAGAGAATACTCCTGTAACCCTTAGGTTAGGTTAAGTTTAGGCATATATACATCTCTTTAGAAGATGCTGGTTAAACAATTTTCTTTTTTTTTTTTTGGTGAGGAAGATTGTCCCTGAGCTAACAGCTGTGCCAGTCTTCCTCTATTTTGTATATGGTACACCTCTACAGTATGGCTTGATGAGCAGTGTGTAGGTCTGGCGAACCCTGGGCTGCTGAAGCAGGAGCATGCAAACTTAACCGCTATGCCACTGGGCCAACCCCTGGTTAAACAATTTTAAACAGTGCATTCTGAAACTTCAAGAGGAATGTAGAGTATAAAGAATTTTCCACACTTACCTGACTACGAAACTATTTACATTTCTCCTAACAGTATTCTTCTAAAGAACACCACTTTGGAAAATGCTCATCTATTAAATCAAGCTTATTAATTACGTGATGCAAATACTTTGAATTCTGACTTAATTTTTTTATACAGGAGTTTTCATTGTCTAATAGACATGTTCAAGTCTTAATGATTGTGGCTTTATCAGGTTTTCCTGGTGTTTCTAACAAGTCTTGCTTTACATAATTTGAAATGATTCTATTTGCTGCAGAAATCATTAAGGCTATTTTAACTTCAGCATCTATTGTGCCTTTTATATGTTCAAAATATACTGCTTCACTTGATTATTTGTGTTTTGAATTCTCTATTTTTAAACACTTGATTTTGAAATAATTATAGATTTATAGGTAGTTGCAAGAAAAAAAAAAAAGTAGGGGGATGTCTGGTGCACTCTTAACCCAGTTTCCCCAATGGTAACATCTTGCATAACTACCGTACAATATCAAAATGAGGAAGTTGACATTGGTACAATCCGTAGAGCTTATTCAGATTTTACTACTCTTAAATGCACTCATTTGTGTGTGCGTACAATTCTATGCAATCTTGTCCCACATGTGGATCCATATAATCACCACCACAGTCAAGATAAAGAACAGTTCTATCCCCACAAGTCTCCCTGTGCGACCCTGTCATAGCCTACCCACCTCTCCTCACTTCCTTCCTAACCCTTGGGAACCACTACTCTGTCCCCCATTTCTATAATTTGGTGTTTTAAGAATGCTATATAAATGGAACTATACAACATGTAACCTTTTTAGATTAGCTTTTTTCACTTGGCGTAATTCCCTTGAAATCTATCCAAGTTGTGTGTATCAGTAGCTCGTTCGGGCCAGCCCTGTGGCTTAGCGGTTAAGTGCACGCACTCCACTACTCGCGGCCCGGGTTTGGATCCCGGGCGCGCAGCTTCGCACCGATTCTCCGGCCACGCTGAGGCCGTGTCCCACATACAGCAACTAGAAGGATGTGCAGCTATGACATACAACTATCTACTGGGGCTTTTGGGGAAAAAAAGGAGGAGGATTGGCAATAGATGTTAGCTCAGAGCCGGTCTTCCTCAGCAAAAAGAGGAGGATTAGCATGGATGTTAGCTCAGGGCTGATCTTCCTCACACACACAAAAAAAGTTATTCATCTTTACTGTTGAGTAGCATTCTGTGGTATGGATGTACCATGTGTCATTTAACCATTTGTTGAAGGACATTTGCGCTATTTCTAGTTTTGGCTTTTACAAATAAAGCTGCTGATGTACAAGTTTCTGTGTGAACATAAGTCTTCATTTATCTGTAATAAATGCCCAGAGTATAATTTTTGGGTCATATGATAGTTTAGTTTTATAAGAAATGATCAAACTGTCTTCCACAGTGGCTGTACCATTTTGTATCCCCACCAGCGACAGATGAGTGCTACAGTTTCTCTGCACCCTCAGCAGCATTCAGTGTTACCACTATTTTTTGTTTTAATCATTCTGATAGGTGTGCCACGGTATCTTATTTTGGTTTTTGCATTTCCCTAATGGCTAATGATGTTGAACATCTTTTCATGTACTTATTTGCCATCTTTTTTGGTGAAAGGTCTGTTTATTTTTTTGCTCATTTTCTAATTGGATTTGTGTTTTACTGTTGAGTTTTGAGAGCACTTTATATATTTTAAACTTTAAATGCAAGTTTTATCAGATGTATGGTTTGTAAATATTTTTTCTACCAGTCTTGTAACTTGTTTTCTTATCCTCTTTACATAGTTTTTGGCAGAATAAAAATTTTTAATTTTGATGATGTCCAATTAAATTGTATTTTAATTGTAAATAATATTATTACTTTCAAAAATTTCACTTGAGACAATGTATTCTTTTAATTTTGCCAAAAATTATGCTTGCTTATAATAATGCATTAAAAAATAAAGTACAATTTTAAAAAACCCTATAAATTCTACCTGAAGTAGCCATCATTAGCATTTTTGGGAATATGCACAACCTTTCTCTCTGCATATATTCATACACATGATAAACAGAGAAGTCATTTACAAGAATAATATATAGCTCTTTTAACTTGAAAAAGCATCAAGTTTGTTTTTATTCAAATACAAAAGACAGGAAACCAAAGTGAAAATAAGATATATTGAGTTTTAGATAAATTTTCATTTGCGTTAGAGAATTTCAGTTCCTATGAGATCCCTTTACAAATAAGGAAAAGATCATGAAAAAAATTAATGGTTAGAATTATTATTTTTTTAGTTATAGGTTTCAATTTTACTGTATTGATTGACTCCATTCTAAGAAGGTAATCATCCCTTTTATATATCCTCCTACTTATCTTTCTCCCAAATTCCTATTTTTAGTACTTTATGTAAAATTAATAATCCCTTTCCAATGTGTGCATTCTGTGCTGTAACCATAATACCCACAGTGGTGTCAGCTGGCTTTTCTTCTGGTAGCTCTACTAGTAGCATTCTGTTTCGTGAAACTGCCTCTCCCGTGACCCTTCCATGCGCCAGAGTAGTCACTCTCGTCAAAGATCAATGGATATGCCGGTTTTTATACCTGGCCTTTACTTTTAGGGAATCTGTATACTTCTCAAGTCTGAGGAAGCATGACCCTCTCTTATATGTCTCTCTCAGTCTTCTCCAGACCTCACATCCTCGCTTTTATGTCACAGTTTGAAGCTGAGACTGTCCCTTTGTGAAATGGAGATAATATTCCTTAAGCAATTCCTGTAGTATTTTTAATTTTGATAATCCAGTTCCGCCTCCAACCCTTCCCTCCTACAGGCCTTTTGCCGTGAAGTCTAGGTCATGCAGCTCCTATCCAGGGAGGTGAACTGCATCAAGAAAGTAGGAGGGGCAGGAAAGAGGTAGATACAGCAAAGCTTCCAGAAGCCAGGTAGAGGAAGTAAAAAGCTCTTCAACTTCTGGGGAAAGAATCTAGAGAAGAGAGCAAGAAAGGGGAAAAAGTACTTTTGTACCTGAATGCCTTCTCAAGGTCCAAATCCCTGGGGCGAGGGATAATAGAGCAGTGGCAGGACCACAAAGGGGTTTGATCAGGACATTTTGGGGCGGAGACTTGCTTATTGCTGACTGGGGCCTTGTTCCTGGAAAACGCTAGTCCCCTAGCAAAGTTTCCTGCATTCCTGGCACCACACAGTGCCGGTCCAATATGGTGCCGGATGGTGGTTAAAAAAAGACAAATAACCCCAAACGGCCCTTCATGCGGTTCAGCACACCCGCCCTGAGGTGTTTACCGCGTGCAGAAATTCCCTGATCTCTTCCTGAGCTCCCCCACCAAATGCACTCCGGACAGCTGAGATAGCCTGAAGCCAGAACTCTCTCAGTGGGGAGGAAGACAGGGGGTCACCACAGTGGGGGCAAGGTGACGCTGCACCACAGAGTTAATGAGAACATGGCCCAAGGCAAAGACATTGCAGGCTGATCAGGAGCCGAGGTGGAGGCCTGGCCCGAGGACAGATGGCTGAGCGCCAGGGGAGAACAGACCGGAAGTAACACAGCTGCAGTCTCTTCCTTCACACACAAGGCTCCAGCCCATCACCCTTGCCTTGTTTCTGATCTTGGTGCAAATGCCTCAAGTGTTTCTCCATTAAGTAAGACGCTGCTTTTAGGACTAAGGCATTTATATTCTTTTCATGTTAAAAAGTATCCATTAATTCCTATTTTCTTGAGTGGTTTTTCAAGAATGTGTGTTGAATTTTGTCAACATGTATGAACCATATTTTTTTGTTAGATGTACTAATATGGCATATAATATTAGTGGTTTTCCTAATGTTGAACCAATCTTACATATCTGTAATTCCCACTTGGTTATAGTGATTGTTGTCTCATCTTTTCTTATTTACATTGTTATCCATAAATTTATTACTCTGTAGTTTTCTGTATTCTCTTTATTAGGCTTAGGTATGCACATTATGCTTATTTCGTAAAAACTTTTAGGAGGTTTTTCTTCATTTACAATGCTCTGGAATAATCTATAAAGCATTGGAGCTATTCGGTCTTTGAAACTTTGGTAGAATTTCCCTGTGAAACTATCTGAGACTGGTGCTTTATTGTGGGATAGGTCCATAACAACTCTCTATATTTCTTCTAAGGATATTGCTCAGTTTAAGCTTTCTATTTATTGTGGGATTAAAGTTGGTAATCTTTATTCCCCAAGGAAATTATCCATTTCACTTAAGTTCTCAACTACATTTATATAGAGTTCTGCAAAATGTTTCTTTTATGGTTTTAAAATTTCCTCCATTTAGTGGTTATTTCCTTGTCATTTTTTATTTTGTGTATTTGTGCTTTTCTCCTTTTTTCATAGTCAATTTAGCAACTGTTTTATCTGTTCTTGTTAATTTTCTTCCCAAAACTGGGGATTCAATTTATTAATTGTCTACTATTTTTATATATTCTACCTCATTAATTTATTCATTTGTTTTTATGATTTCCGTCTTTGTTTTTTTCTTGGATTATTTTGTTGGTTTTGTTTTTATTTTTTGAAATGGGTATTTAATTAATTTATTTTTATTTTTAAATTTTTACTGATAAGTGTTTAGTGCTATGGATTCTCTCCTGATCATTGCTTTAAATGTATCCCATAGATTCTGATATGCCATGATATATTATTATTATTTTTAAAAAAAGTTTTGTTATTTCAGTATTTCGCTTGTTGCTCAAGAGTCGTTTAATAGGTTTCTAATATCCAACGTAAAGGACCTTTTTGATTTTAATTCTTATTAATACTTTATAAATTTACTGCATTGTGATGAGAACTATTTCTTGTACTATTTCTTTTTTTGTTTTATAAAGCTCTTTCATTTTTATAATTTTATTTATTTATTTTTCCCCCCAAAGCCCCAGTAGATAGTTGTATGTCGTAGTTGCACATCCTTCTAGTTGCTGTATGTGGGATGCGGCCTCAGCATAGCTGGAGAAGCAGTGTGTCGGTGCGCGCCTGGGACCCGAACCTGGGCCGCCAGCAGCGGAGCGCGCGCACTTAACCGCTAAGCCACAGGGCCAGCCCTCTTGTACTATTTCTAAATTATGCTTATTGATGTTTTCCTTGTAATCTAACATATGATCAATTTTTGTGAATGTTCCATGAGTACGTTACCTACTCTCAAAGTTCAGTATATATTCATAAGGTGTCCTTATTGGTTATGTTGTTTAAGTGTTCTATATCTTTACATTTTTTTGTCCATTTGAACTGTCTTGCAGAGAGTGGTATACGAATGTCTCCTATTGTTAGTGTGTTCTGTTTTGATGTCTTCTTGGATCTCCTGTGCTTTTGCATCATGGGTGATTACTATGTTATTTGGTATATGAATATTTCTAAGATTTGTATCACCATTGTGAATTACAACGTTTAGCATTAAAATGCACCTTTCTTCATGACATTTAGTGCTTTTGGCTTGAATTCTACTTTGTCTGATATCTGGATTGCTACTTCTATTTTCCTACTGTTTCTATGTGCCTGGTGTACCTTTGTCCATCTATTTTTAACATTTTGGAATCACTTTGTTTTAGGTCCTCTCTTGTGTGCAGCATACAGTTGGGGTTTGTTCTGTGAGCCAAATTGAAAATTGACTTCCTTCCTCTGAACCTATGCCTGTGATGGTACCCCTGAAATCTTAACAATATCCCTTCCATGAAGTGACTGTGTAATTCTGAGTCCCCTAAATGTGGCACGCAGGCCCTGGGGACGAGGAACACTTACTCAGCATTGTTCTTCATCTGTCCCCCTGTGAGCTCTGGCTCCACAGTGAGGTGGACGCGGCTATGAGCAGGGCTTCTAATGGCATTTAGCTCCTCCCCTCAGTTTGTCAAAGGAAGCAGGCCACTATCTGGTATTTGATGCTTTTCTTACAGTTTCCTTCTTACCACAGAGTTGGATATCGAGAGTGGTGAGTATCCAACCACCTCCGTTGCCTCTGCCCCCCACAACCTCCATGAGTTCCCCCCCGACAAATCCTATCTTTTTCTTAGCCTTGGGTAGCAAGTTCATGGTCTAGACTTCATAGGAGAAAGAAGTATCTTCTTTATATATTTGAAAAAACTCTCTGACCTCATTCCTCTAGGCATGGTTCACTATATTGTAAAATAATTTAAAAACTCCTCTTTTGACAAAGCCTGGTTTGCAACTCTATTGCCCTGCTGCCAACTCAAGCAAAAATCTAATTCGACAGTGAAAGCTGAGAAATGACCTCGCTGATGGAGGACCCAGGGTCTGCTCTTTCCCTGAGTCCCGAGGCACTTTATTTCAAAGGACAACGAGATTCACCAGCACTTGAAAATACACATAAAAATCTTCACAGTTGTCTTCACTGCAGGTGTAATTACAGGGACTGCAGCCTATTAGTTTTGTTGGAGCTGGTCAAATCATCTGTCCACAGGTGTGTCCCTTTTTACCCTGTCACAGGGTTTGCAATTGCCACCATTTTTGTCCAAGTGTTCAGATAAGTCACTGTTTCAGGAAAAATTGTTAAAGGCCTCTTCCGGGACAAGTTAATGTGAGTCAGCTAAGATGTTGTGAAAGATTGATGGCTAGTTGTAGTTGTTAATATCTTTGTGTTTGCCACTGATTTATTCAGAAGCAGCAAAAGTACAGCCATTGTTACATTTATTCCTAATACGAAGAGATGTTGTGGGGTGCAGAGGCTCTACTAACAATGACCAAATCAAGATTGTGTTAATCACATCTAACATCAAAATCAAAGCTAAAAATATATCATTTTGAGTAAATGTGTCCTTCTTCCTTTTTGAAACTTAACTGGGCATCCTTACCAGAGGGTTAGGTTGAATTGTAACGTCTAATGTATGGATGATAGTGAAGTTACAATGTGTTTTATAAGCAACACTCAAGGCCTTTAATAAAACTAACACAAATTATTCAAGCCTTTAATGACACTGCACACAGAGATGATAAAAGTTTAACAAGAGAATCAGAAAAATCACCGTATCTTCTCCACTTTATTTAAGTTAACAGGCTCCATTTTATTCCTAAAATTATGCATATCTCTTTTAATCTAGGCAAGTTTCAATTTCTATACCAATGAAACAGTTAGCTAATTATTCATATAACTAAATAAATTTATATATTTTTGAATGTATGTCTCTTTTTTTTGTGAGGAAGATTGGTCCTGAGCTAACATCTGTTGCGAATCTTCCTCTTTTTTCTTTTTTCTCCCCAAAGCCCCAGTATATAGTTGTGTATCATGGTTGTAGAGTTGTAGCTCTTCTATGTGGGATGCTGCCTCAGCATGGCTCCATGAGCGGCGAGTAGGTCTGCACCCAGGATCCGAACCAGCAAACCCCTGGCCGTCAAAGCAGAATGCGTGAACTTAACTGCTACGCCACTGGGCCGACCCCTAAATAAATATTAAAACCACATTTCTTAAATGAGAATTGGAGCTAAGGATTTAGTTAATATGGGTACATTTGTATATCTTAAGGAGGCTCTCCTAAATGCTAAGAGCATCATACTATCAGTTAAATGTAGCTAAAACAAGACATTCATTTTTGTGTTTGTGTGAGTGTAATGACCTGGTATTATTACAACATCTAGATGTCACTAAGAAAACTCCTCCAATCATATCTAGTTATATCAAAGATTGAAACTTCTACAGAATGTTTTAATCTAAAAGAGACTTGAGATATTAAGCACTATACTTTTTGGAAAGGCTACTATATTGATTTAAAAGGTTAAATTATTCCTTTTATGTGCTTAAGATCTGTTAGCTCTGTTAGAAATTACACGGGCGAGGGGAGGAAGAAGGATCCATGAGGGACTGTCGAAACTAATGAATCTGTAATTTTTTTTTGCTCTGAGAAAACAGACTAATACTGACATTATGTGAGACTATTTGTCTGTTATTATCTATAATTTTATTCATTTATAAATTTATTCATATTAATATTTAACCTTTTAATTTAACATAGCTATTAGAGATCAAAAAGATTCTGTCAGAATGGAAAAAGAAAACATTATCAAAATATATCACTAATTTTTGAGTAGAGCACAAGTTATACTGTTGAGAATCAATTCAGTAAAAAACAGACGAACAAAATTGTTATTATTCTTCCATCTGAATATCAAGGTTGAGACTTTTAAAAATACTTGAAGTTGTCTAGAGTTCATGGTTTTGTCTGATGTAATGTGTCTTAATAAGGTGCGAGTTTAGAAGGAGTTTATGAGAGTCTAGCATTTTTGTTTAGTGTAGGGTAACTGAAAGGTTACGTGGTGACTTCTCTCTGCTCAGTTTTCACACATAATTCCATAACTAGACCAAGACTATTTACACATACTTTTTTTTTTTTTTTGTGAGGAAGATCAGCCCTGAGCTAACATCTGTGCTAATCCTCCTCTTTTTGCTGAGGGAGACCGGCTCTGAGCTAACATCTATTGCCAATCCTCCTCCTTTTTTTTACCCCAAAGCTCCAGTAGATAGTTGTATGTCATACTTGCACATCCTTCTAGTTGCTGTATGTGGGACGCGGCCTCAGCATGGCTGGAGAAACGGTGCATCGTGGGCGCCCAGGATCAAACCCAGCCACCAGTAGCGTAGCGCGTACCTAACCGCTAAGCCACGGGGCTGGCCCTAGACATACTTTTTAAAGCACCATTAATTCAGTCACTAACTTAGTCAAAACGTGTGTGTTCAGACAAAAGCTGTATTTTTTTCACAGTAAAATATGTTTTTTAAAATCAATGTGTTAGATTTGTCCAAAAAAATTCAGTTAATTAAATTATTTGTAAGAACTCATAGGAATAGATTTCTAAGGTAACCTGTGACTGCATTAGAGGATTTAGGGATTCAAGATAATTACCATTGGTTTTTGATGGTCAATATTTTAGAAATAATAATAATAATAGTAATAATAATATTGATGATAAGATATGACACAGTACTCACTTATTATTGCCATGTTCTGGGCTAGTAAGTCCTTTGCATTTATTAATTCATGTAATCTCAGAAATGCCTTATGAGGTAAGGACTATTGCTATCGATAGTTTTCAGATGAGAAAACTGGAATTTAAAGAGGTCAAAAAGCTTACTAAAAATCGTAATTAAGCAATTGCAACGCAAAGTCATCTTATTCTAAAAATACTCATGCTAAAACACCGATTCTTTTTTTTTTCTTTTTGTTTTGGGGGTGAGGAAGACCAGCCCTGATCTAACATCTTATGCCAATCATCCTCTTTTTGCTGAGGAAGATTGGCCCTGGGCTAACATCTGTGCCCATCTTCCTCCACTTTATATGGGACACCACCACAGCATGGTCTGACAAGCGGTAAAACACCGATTCTTGACTTTCTTTTCCATTCATCAGCCAGGGTGATCTTACAGAAAGGAAAATTTGATTTTATTATTTCACTGTTAACCTTCAAAGGCTTCCCATTTCCCTTGAAATCCACATTTCTTAATATGCTTCTCAAGCCCTGCCTCTGCCTTCCTCTTTAGTCTCTTTTGAAGGTACTGCTCTCCTCATCCTATCTTTCAGCCATGTTGAATATTTTAGTTATTTCACTCTTTCCTCCCTCTTCCTAGAATTCTCCCCACCCCACAATCCTTATTACTCTTCACTTGGCTAACTTCTATTTATCTGCTCAGCCTCAGCTAAATTATTGTTTACTCTTGGTGCCTTTTTAACATCTAGACTTGTTTTTAAAGGTTCATATAACACTTGGACTCCCCTTTTATTATATATTACATATATTATATAAAATATATATTACTCCCATTTCAATATATAATACATAATAATGTAATAATACGTGACAATTTAATATGTATTACAACTATTAGGGTTGTTTACTAATTGTGTTGTTCATTATGCTGAAAGTTCGTTTTGGGCAGGGTCAATGCCTATTTCATTACCACTGACTTCTGCATGCCTATTACAGTACCAGGCTGTATAAACATGTCTTGAATAGGCTAATCATATAGACTCAATATTAGTGTTAATTCGTGTTGAATACGTTGGTGGGCATAAGGATTAAATATACCAAAAATTTGAATCCTAGCATGAATGTAATACATAAGATTGTGTCTCATTCAATTTTGTATTCTCAGTGCTCACTACAGTAGTAACAGAGCAATAATGTATGACAGATTAAATATTTTTGGATGAATTTATGAACACTTTAATGATTGAGCGTAACTTAACATGTATGTAAATATTTTCTTGGGTAAAATGATAGTAATAATAAATATCCTAGATTCTTCATAGGGATAAGGTAAAAACAAAATGAGAGAAGAAATGTAAAAGTATAATTAAAATACTTGAAAAAATGTAAAATAATATTTATTTATGGGAAAAATACAGAGACCCATACATAAATATTTGATAACTATTTACCCAATAAATACATAAGTATTTCATCTGCTGTATGAATTGCTATTGGAAATATACCTGGAGAAAATAAATTTCTTTTTTTTTTTTTGTATTCAAGCTATATTCTTGCTGGTTCAGCCTCTTATTTCATGGTCTATCCTTAGACTATACATTTGAAATACTACATCTTATATTTAATGTTCGAGTTATGCTAGTATTTTCTACATACTGGTATTGTCTAGTAATCTCTATGAATACTAGCTTCTCTTAAAACTAGAAGAAAATTTGACTTTTCTAAGAAAAGCATGAACATAGCATGAGAAGAAGGAAAAATCATTTTTTAATACGATTGATAGGTAAAATTTTGAAGACACAAAATCAAATTGCATCTATTCAGTTAAAGTCACCATAGCTCAATGTATGTAGAATATTTTTATGTCTTCAATGTACTCGTTTTGATTAGAGCTTGTGTATGTTCACATATCTGATTCCTTTTATTCTCTTGTAATGTATTTCTGGGTGAATGTAGTTTCTGTCAATGAGTTAATTGAAAGATAACTCCCTTTGTCAATGTCTCATTTTATATGAGATATTTTAAAGGGTATCTTGAAATACTGTACACACTTAATATTCTTTAAATGTAATTTAAAGAACAAGATGTCGGACTAGAAAGCTGGGCCCTTGTTATCTCATGGAGACAACTAATTAACAATGATATACAGACCAAAATAGCTTTGTGAGAACTCTAGAAACCAGATAAGAAGCTACAGAAACCAAGAAAATGCCTAATCAAGAAAAAACTGCACCAAAATGATAGGCAAATTCATAACATTTTGCTCACCTTTGCCCTTTCCTTACATGACACAGTGTGGTGTGATCAGGAGGAAGATAACCAACTCTTCACTCCTCCCTTGGAATGGAAGGGAAATATTGGAACTTGTTTGCAATGTTCTGGCTTGTCTGAGGGGTGTCAGAGGGGCTAGTTTCTGTCTTGCCTGACTTGGAGCACTGAAAGAAACAATAGCCCAGTTTGAATATCAAGTAGGAGGCTGCTGAAAGCAGTGGAAGGGGCTGTGGTGGGTCAGAGTTGCAAGAGGATCTGCCATCCTGCAGGCATGGGGGCAAGAGATTAAAAGCATAGGGATACCATAGAAACCTAAAAATATTGAGAAGCAGGGGTGAGACTCTTAAGAAAATTAAGACATTTAAAGCATCCATATTTATTGGGAATGGGAATAAAAGTACATTGACAAGCCCAGGGAAGATGCATCCCCAGAAGGTTTGGTAGGATACAGAGCCTCTACATTGCGCTGATTATGCAATATTTTTCCCTACGTGAACCTAGTCTGTAAAAACTGGAAGAGGTGACTGTTATTTCAAATGCCCAAATCTAGATAAAAGATCATAAAGCATACAAAGCAACAAGGAAACGTGGCCCATTCAAAGGAATAAAATCAATCTCCAGATACAGAGCCTAAAGAAATGTACTGCACTAGAGTACTTGACAAAGTATTTAAAACAAACTGTCTTAAAGATGCCTAATGATATAAAAGAGAACACAAATAGGCAACTAAACAAAATTAGGAAAACAATGCATGAACAAAAACGATAATATCAACAAAGTGAAACTATAAAAAAGAACCAAACAGAAATTCTGTAGCTGAAAAATACAATAACCGATTTGGAAGATTCACTAGAGGGGTTCAACAACAGGCTTGATCAAGCAGAAGAAAGAATCAATAAAAGTAAGACAAGTAATTTGAACTTATTGAGTCAGAGGAGCAAAAAGTAAAAAGAAGAAAAGTGAAGAGCGCCTAAGTGACTTATGGGACAACATTAGACAGATTAATATGCATTATGGGAGTCCTGGAAGGAGAAAAGAGAAAGAAAGGGGCAGACAGCTTATTTGAAGAAATAACGACCTAAAACTTCCCAGATCTGAGGAAAGAAATAGAAGTACAAATACAAGAAACTTAACAAACTTCAAGCCAAAAAATAACACGAAACAAAGGTGGATATTATATAATGATTAAGGAGACAACCCATCAAGAAGACATAACATTTATTAATATATATGCACCTAATATAGGGACACAAAAGTATATAAAGCAATTATTAACAGATCTGAAGGAAGAAATTGATAGGAACACAATAATAGTAGATGGTTTTAATACCCCACTTACATCAATGGATAGATCATCCAGACAGAAAGTTAACAAGAAAACACCAGCCTTAAATTAAACATTAGACCAGATGAACTTAATAGATATATATAGAACATTCCATTCAAAAGGAGTAGAATGCATGTTATTCTCAAGTGCATGTAGAGTATTCTCAAAGATGGATTGGAAAGAAAATAAGCCTCAATAAATTTAAGAAAATTGAAACCATATCAAGCATCTTTTCTGCCCATGATAGTATGAAACTAGAAATCAAGTATAAGAAGAAAGCTGGAAAAGTCACAAATATGTGGAAAGTAAACAATGTGCTACTGAAGAACTATCATATCAATGAAATCAAAGGAGAAATAAAAAAAATACCTGGAGACAAATGAAAATAAAAAAAACCCCAACATAGCAAAATCTATGGGGTGCAGCAAAAATGGTACTAAGAGAAAAGTTTATACCAATATAGGCCTATGTCATGAAATAAGAAAAATCTCAAATAAACAATCAAACATTACACCTAAAGGAACTAGAAAAAAAGAAGAACAAATGAAGTCAAAATCTGTATAAAGAAGGAAAAAATAAAAATCAGAGTGGAAATAAATGAAATAGAGACTAAAAAGACAACAGAAAGGATCAAGGAAACTAAGAGCTGGTCTTTTGAAAAGATAAATAAAATTGACAAACCTTTGGTTAGACTCATTAAGAAAAAAAGAGAAAAGTAAAGTCAGAAATGAAAGAGGAGAAATTACAACAGATACCACAGAAATACAAAGAATTATAAGAGAATACTATGAAAAGATATATGCCAACAAACTGGATAACCTAAAAGAAATGGATAAATTCCTAGAATCATACAGTCTTCCAAAACTGAATCAAGAAGAAATAGAGATTCTGAATAGACTGATCACTTGTAAGGAGGTTGAAACAGTAATAAAAACCTCCCAGAAAACAAAGCCCAAGACTGGAAAGATTCTCTGGTGAATTCTATCAAATATTCAAAGAAGATCTAACACCTATCCCTCTTTTCTTTTTAATAATTTTATTTATTTATTTATTTTCCCCCAAAGGCCAAGTAGAGAGTTGTATGTCATAGCTGCACATCCTTCCAGTCACTGCACGTGGGATGCGGCCCCAGCCCGGCCCGAGAAGCAGTGCGTCAGTGCACGCCCGGGATCCGAACCCAGGCCACCAGCAGCAGAGCGCGTGTACCCAACCGCCAAGCCATGGAGCTGGCCCTAACACCTATCTCTCTTAAAGTCTTCCAAAAAGTTTAATAGGAGGGGATGCTTCCTAACTCATTTTACAAAGCCAACATTACCATGATACCAAAACCGGACAAGAACAACACAGAAAAAGAAAATTACAGACTAATAACGCTGATGAGTATAGATGCAAAAATCCTCAACAAAATATTAGCAAACCGAATACAAAAATACTTGAAAAGGATGATGCACCATGATCAAGTGGGATTCATTCCAGGGGTGCAAGAATGTTTCAACATCCACAAATCAATCAATGTTATATAGCACATTAACAAAATGAAGAATAACAATCACATGATCATCTCAGTAGATGCAGAAAAAGCACTTGACAAGATTCAGCCTCCATTTATGACAAAAACGCTCAATAAAGTGAGTAAGGAAGGAAAATAACTCAACATAATGAAGGCCATATATGACAAACCCACAGCTAATATCATACTCAATGGTGAAAAACTGAAAGCTAGCCCCCTAAGATAAGGAACAAGACAAGGATGCCCACTCTCACCACTCTTATTCAACATAGTATTGGAAGCCCCAGCCAGAGCACTTAGTCAAGAAAAAGAAATAAAAATGATCCAAATTGGAAAGGAAGGTTTAAAACTGTCACTATTTGCAGATGAAGTGATTTTATATACAGAAAACCCTAAAGAATCCACCAAAAAAGAAATAATAAAAAAATACAGTAAAGTTGCAGGATAAAATATCAACATACAAAATCAGTTGCACTTTTATATAATAAAATAGCAGAAAGAAAAATCAAGAATATCTTCCCATTTACAATCACAACAAAAAGAATAAAATACCCAGGAATAAACCTAACCAAGGAGGGGAAAGACCTGTACACTGAAAACTACAAGAAATTGTTGAAAGAAATTGAAGAAGACACAAAGAAATGAAAAGATATTCTGTGCTTTTGGATTGGAAGAATTAACATAGTTAAAATGTCCATACTTCCTAAAGCAATCTACAGATTCTATGCAATCCCTATCAAAATCCCAATGACACTTTTCACAGAAATAGGACAAAGAATGCTAAAATTCATATGGAACAACAGAAGACCCTGAATAGCCAAAGGAATCCTGAGAAAAAAAGAACAAAGCTGGAGGTATCACACTCCCTGATTTTAACATATACTACAAACTTATAGTAATCAAAACAGCATGGTACTGGCAGAAAAAACAGACACACAGTTCAATGGGACAGTATCGAGAGCCCAGAAATAAACTCACACATTTATGGACAGCTAATTTTTGACAAAGGAGCCAAGAACAAACAATGGAGAAAGGAAAATCTCTTCAATAAATGGTGTTGGGAAAATTGAACAGCCACATGCAAAAGAATGAAAGTAGACCATTATCTCACTATACATGAAAATTAACTCCAAATGGATTAAAGACATGAATGTGAGACTGGAAACCATAAAATTTCTAGAATAAAACATAGGCAGTTTGCTCTTTGACATTGGTCGTAGTAGTATCTTTTGGAATATGTCTCCTCAGGCAAGGGAAATAAAAATAAATAAATGGGACTACGTCAAACTAAAAAGCTTCAGCACAACAAAGGAAACCATCAACATAATGAAAAGACAACCTAACAATTGGGAGAAGGTATTTGCAAATCATATACCTGATAAGGGGTTAATATCTAGAATATATAAAGAACTCATACAATTCAACAATAAAAAACAAACAACCCAATTAAAAAATGAGCAGAGTATGTGAAAAGACATTTTTCCAAAGAAGATATAGAGGTGGCCAACAGGCACATGAAAAGATGTTCAACATCACTAATTATTAGGGAAATGCAAATAAAAACTACAATGAGATGTCACCTCACAACCATCAGAATGGCTATAATTAACAAGACAAGAAATAACAAGTGTTGGAGAGGATGTGGAGAAAAGGGAACACTTATACACTACTGGTGGGAATGTAAACTGGTGCAGCCACTATGGAAAACAGTATGAAGATTCCTCAAAAAGTTAAGAATGCAACTACCATATGATCCAGCTATTCTACTTCTGGTTATTTACCCAAAGAACATGAAAACACTAATTCAAAAAGATATATGTACCCCTATGTCCATTGCAGCATTATTTACAATAGCCAAGACTTGGAAAAACCTAAGTGTCCACTGACAGATAAATGGATAAAGAGGTGGTATATATACACAATGGAATACTAGTCAGCCATAAAAAAGATGAAATCTTGCCATTTGTGACAACATGGATGGACCTTCAGGGTATTGTGCTAAACAAAATAAGTAGGACAGAAAAAGACAAATACCATATGATTTCACTCATTATGTGGAAGGTAAACAAACACATAGATACAGAGAACAGATTGGTGGTTACTAGAAAGGGGTTGGGGGAGGGCAAAAGGGGTAAAGGGGCACATTTGTACAATGACAGGTGACAAGGAGACTCTTGGTGGGGAACATAATGTAGTCTATACAGAAAACAACATTTAATGATGTACATTATTTATACAATGAAATTTATACAATATTATAAATCAATGTTACCTCAATAAAAAATAAAAAAGGACACATTTTAATCAAACTGTCAAAAGTCAAAGGCAAAGAGATAATCTTGAAAGGAGCAAGAGAAAAGTGACTCAACACGTACAAGGGAGGCTTTATAATATTATCAGCAGACTTTTAACAGAAACTTTGCAGGCCAGAAGGCAGTGAGAATGCAGAAGGCTTTCTCAGATAAACAAAAGCTGAGGGAGATCATTACACTACTCCTGACCTGCAAGAACTGGTACAGGGAGTCCTTCTAGTTAAAATGAAAGGACACTAGAGAGTAATTCAAAGTATGTGAAAGTGTGAAGGTTCCTAGTAATGGAAAATATATTGACAAATATAAAACCCTGTATTATTGTAATTTTGGTTTATAACTCAACTTTTAACTCTTTTATAGAGTTTAAAAGACAAAAGCAAAAGAATAACTATTAATCTACATTAATGGGTGCATAATGGATAAAGATATAATTTGTGACATCAATAACAAAGTATTGGGACAGAGATGTAAAGCAGTAGTTTTTGCATGTCATTGAAATTAGGTGATTATCAGTTTAAAATAGGATGCTGTAACTTTAAAATGTTTTATGTAATCCATGGTAAGCAAGAAGAAAATGTCAATCGAATACATACAAAAAAAGGAAATGAGAAGGGAAGCAAACCATATTCCTAGAAAAAAAATCAACTAAACACAAAGGCGATAGGGAGGAAATGAGGATAAAAAAATGTATAAGCCATACAAAAAACAATGATCAAAGTGGCAATATTAAATCCCCCATCAGTTATTACTCTATGTGTAAATGGATTCAACTCCCCAGTCAAAGGCCTTGGTTTGGCTGAATGATTGAAAAATAAGATCCAACTATATGCTGTCTACTAGAGATTCACTTTAGATCTGAGGACACAAATAGGCTGGAAATGAAAGAATGGAAAAAAGATAATTCTATGCAAACGGTAAACAAAAGTGAGCAGAGGTGGCCATATCAGACAATTATATAAAAATATATGATACATATAATATTTTATATATAAAATATAAATTTTCTATTATATATTATATATATTTATAATATATCAATCTTATATATAATATATGTTGACATACGTAATATGTCAATTATACCAATTGTAACACATAAAATAGACTTTAAGTCAAAAGCTGTCACAAGAAACAGAGAAGGACATTATATAATGATAAAAGGGTCAATTCACCAGAAATATGTAGCAATTATAAATACATATGCACTTAACATACATGCTCCCAAATATGTGAAACGAACCTTGACAGAGTTAAAGGGAAAAATAGATAGTAATCCAATAATAGTAGGAGACTTCAATACCCCACTTTCAATAATGTATAGAAAAACCAGACAGAAAATCAATAAGAAAATAGAGAACTTGACCAACATTATAGACCAATTGGACCTAACAGACATATACAGACCACTGCACCCAACAACAGCAGAATATACATTCTTCTTAAATGAACACAGAACATTCTCCAGAATAGACCATGTGTTAGGCCACAAAACAAGCCTTAATAAATTTAATAATTAAATTATAAAAGGTATCTTTGAATGGAATGAAACAAGAAATCAACAGCAGATGGAAAACACACAAATACATGGAAATTAAACAATACAGCTTTAAACAACCAATAGATCAAAGAAGAAATCACAAGGGAAATTAGAAAATATTTTGAGACAAATGAAAACAGAACACAACATACCAAAACTTATGGGAAGCAGCAAAAGCTGTGTTAATAGGGAAATTTATAGCTATAATTGCTTACATTAAAAAAGAATAGAAATGAACAACCTAATTTTATACCTTAAGTAACCAAAAGAAGAAGAATAAACTAAACCTAAATTAGCAGATGAAAGGAAATAATAAAAATTAGACTGGAGATAAATAGAAAAGAGCATAAAAAATAGAATAAACCAATGAAACAAAGAGCATGTTCTTCAAAAAGATCAATAAAATTGGAAGACCTTTAGATAAATTAACTAAGAAAGAAAGAGACAAGACTAAAATAACTAAAATAAGAAATAAAAGAGGGGACATTTCAACCAATTATACAGAAATAAAAATGACTATAAGACATATATACTAATACTATGTATATACTATGAACCATTGTATGCCAACAAATTCAATAACCTAGGTGATATAGATACATTTCTAGAAACACACAATCTACCTAGACTGAATAATGAAGAAATAGAAAATCTGAACAAACCTATAACTAGTAAGGAGATTGAATCAGTAACCAAAAAACAACAATGAAAATCCAGGACCAGATGTCTTCACTGGAGAATTCTACCACACATTTAAAAAACAATTCATGCCAATCTTCTCAATCTCTTCCAAAATACTTAAACTCTTCCAAAAAATAAAAGAGGAGAGAACACATTCAAACTCATTCTACGAAGCCAGCATCACCTTGATAACAAAGCCAAAAAAGACACTAAAAGAAAAGAAAACTACAGACCAATACTTCTAACAAATATTGGTGCAAAAATCCTTGACAAAATACTAGTTAACCAAATCCAACAGCACGTCAAAAGGATTATCCACCATGATCAAGTGAGATTTATTTCAGGAATGCAAGGATGGTTCAGCATACAAAGTTCAATCAATATAATATACCACATTAATGGAATGAAGGACAAAAACCACATGGTCATCTCAAATGATGCAGAAAAAACATTTGACAAAATTCAACACCCTTTCTAGATAAAATCACTTAATAAACTAGGAAAAAAAGAAAACGATTTCAGCATAATAAAGGCCATATATAAAAAGTCCACAGATAACATCATACTCAGTGATGAAAAACTAAAAGGTTTTCTTCTAAGATCAGGAATAAGACAAGGATGCATGCTTTTGCCACTTTTGTTCAACATAGTCCTGGAAATTCTACCAGAGAAATTAGGAAAGAAAAAGACATAAAAGTCATCCACATTGGAAAGAATGGAGTAAAATGATCTCTGTTCACAGATAATAGGATCTTGTATATAGAAAACTCTAAAGATTCCACAAAAAAACTGTTAGAATCAGTAAATTCAATGAAGTAGTAGGATACAAAATCAACACACAAAAATCAGTTGCATTTCTATACACTAACAATGAATAATCATAATTTCAATGATAATATCTCAAAAAACAAAATAAGAATAAACTTAACTGAGGAGGCAAAAGATTCATACTATACTATATATACTATATATGTACTATATATTCAAACTATAAAATGTTACTGAAAGAAATTGAAGACACAAATAAATGGAAAGCTGTCCCATGTTCACGGATTAGAACACTTAATATTGTTAAGATAGCAGTACTTTCTCAAGTAATCTACAGATTTAATGCAATCTCTTATCAAAATCCCAATGCATTTTTGCAGATAAAAAATTCATATAGAATATCAAGGGACCCTGAATAGCCAAACCATTCTTGAAAAAGAAACAAAATGGGAAATCTTGTACTTCCTGATTTCAAAACTTATTACAAAGCTACAGCAATGAAAATAGTGTGGTACTGGCATAAAGACAGGCATACAGACCAATGGAATAGAAAAAAGAGGCTGGAAATAAACTTTCACATATATGGTCAAATGATCTTCAACAAGGGTGCCAAGATCATTGGACAGTGTCTTCAACAAATGGTGTTGGAAAAATTGGATATCCATATCCAAATCAAGTTGCACCCTTACTTTACGTTATATGCAAAAATTAACTGGAACTGGATCAAAGACCTAAATGTAAGACCTAAAACTACAAAACTCCCGGAAGAAAACCAGAGAAAATCCTCATGACATTGGATTTGGCAAGGATCTCTTGGACATGACACTAAAGGCATTGGAAACAAAAGCAAAAATAGACAAACGGGACTACACCAAAATAAAAATCTTCCATACATCAAAGGATGTAATCAACGGAATGAAACAGAAACTGTGGAATTGGAGAAAATATTTGCAAATCTTTTGTCTGACAAAGAGTTAATATTCAGAATGTATAAAGAACTCCTACAACTCAACAATAAAAAAACAAGTAAGTTCATTAAAAATGGGCAAATAGACATGTCTCCAAAGAATATATACAAATGGCCAACAAGGATATGAGAAGATGTTCAACATCACTAATCATCGGGGAAATGCAAATAAAACCCACAATGAGATATCTTACATCCATTACAATGGTTACTATATATGTGTATATATACACAAAACAATGTGTTGAAGCGGATGTGGGTGAATAGGAACCTTTGTGTGCTATCGGTTAAAATATAAAATGGTGTAGCTGCTTGGAAAATAGAATGGTAAATCCTCAAAAAATCAAACATAGAATTACCATATGATCCAGCAATTCCCATTCTGAGTATATACCCAAAGGAATTGAGAACAGTCTTGAAGAGATATTTGCTCACTCGTTTTCATTGTAGGACTATTCACCACAGCCAAGAGGTGGAAGAAAGACAAGTGTCCGGTGACAGGAGAATGGATAAACAATATGTGGTACGTATATAACATGACATATTATTCAATCCTAAAAAGGAAGGACATTCTCACACCTTCTACAACAGAGATGAACCTTGAGGACATTATGGAAGTGAAATAAGCCAGTCACAAAAAGACGAATACTGTATGATTTTATAACCGAGTAGTATTCCATTGTATTCCATATATTCCTTACATATACCACATCTTCTTTATCCATTTGTCCCTTGATGGGCACTTAGATTGTTTCCAAGTCTTGGCTATTGTGAATAGTGCTGCAATGAACATAGGGATGCATATATCTGTATGCATTTATGTTTTCATGTTCTTTGGATAAATACCCAGAAGTGGAATAGCTGGATCATAAGGTAGTTGTATTCTTAACTTTTTGAGGAATCTCCATACTGTTTTCCATAGTGGCTGCACCAGTTCACATTCCCACTAGCAGTGTACGAGCGTTCCCTTTTCTCCACATCCTCTCTAACACTTGTCATTTCTTGCCTTGTTAATTATAGCCATTCTAATGGGTGTGAGGTGATAGCTCATTGTAGTTTTGATTTGCATTTCCCTAATAATTAGTGATGTTAAGCATCTTTTCACGTGCCTGTTGGCCATCTGTATATCTTCTTTGGAAAAATGTCTGTTCATATCCTCTGCCCAATTTTTAATTGGGTTATTTGATTTTTGTTATTGAGATTTATGAGTTCAATAATGTTTCCCTTGCCCAGTCAGACATGGTATTTGAAAATATGTTGCTAAGATGGATGTAGAAGAGCATACTGCCTATGTTTTCTTCTAGGAGTCTTATGGTGTCAGGTGTTACATTCAAGTCTTTAATCCATTTGGAGTTAATTTTGGTGTATGGTGTAAGATAATGGTCTACTTTCATTCTTTTGCATATGGCTGTCCAGTTTTTCCAATATCATTTATTGAAGAGACTTTCCTTTCTCCATTGTATGTTCTTGGCTCCCTTGTCAAACATTAGCTGTCCATAGGTGTATGGGTTTATTTCTGGGCTCTTGATTTTGTTCCATTTATCTGTGTGTCTGTTTTTTTCTGTCAGTACCATGCTGTTTTGATTACTATAGCTTTGTAGTATATTTTGAAATCAGGGAGTGTGATACCTCCAGCTTTGTTCTTTTGTTTCAGGATTCCTTTGGCTATTCAGGGTCTTTTGTTGTTCCATATAAATTTTAGGATTCTTTATTCTATTTCTGTGAAAAATGTCATTGGGATTTTGATAGAGATTGCATAGAATCTGTAGATTGCTCTAGGAAGTATGGACATTTTAACTATGTTAATTCTTCCAATCCAAGAGCAAAGAACATCTTTCCATTTCTTTATGTCTTCTTCAATTTTTTTCAGTAACATTTTATAGCTTTCAGTGTACAAGTCTTTCACCTCTTTGGTTAAATTTATTCCTAGGTATTTTATTCTTTTTGTTGCAGTTCTAAATGGGATTGTATTCTTAATTTCTCTTTATGCTACTTCACTGTTAGTGTATAGAAATGCAACTGATTTTTGTATGTTGATTTTACATCATGCAGAGTAAATTATTTTTATAGTTTCTGTTGTTATCATAATACCAAAATTAGATGTAAATTTCTTCAAGCATTTATTGCAAACATTGATTTTTCAATCTGGACTTGTGCTTTTATTAGCTTCACAGGACTTAAAAGTGGTATAAAACCAAGTATTATTGATACTCTATGTAAAGAAAGAGTTATCCTAAGAAGAACTCTGTTTCTAATTTATTATTTTTTAATAAAATACCTTTAAAGTATTTTCATGATTAAAAGTAAAGAATTCCAGTAATGCTAAGCAGAAAGTAGAAGATCATGGGTAACTCTATCCCTCAGAGACAACTATAGTTAACTATCTCCCCACCCTTCTAAGTCTCTATCACCCATGCCCCCTCCTATCTTCCCAAAGTTACAAGGTCAGTACTATTTTGGCATCTTTATCTCACACACAAACATACACTTAGAGGGCCACTGAGATTTTCCAATTTGATGCTGTTATAAACATTTTTGTATCATGTATATTTCTGTGCATATTTCTGTCCATTTTCTAATTATTACTTAAAGGAAAATCCCAGAAGTGGTATCTCTGGGCAAAGGATATACATATGACATTCAGATTCTTGTTGCCTCTTTGATCCTAAGAAAGATTATAACCATTCATTTACATTTCCATGAAGTATATGAATAAGTTCATTGTCCCACAACCACCTCAACTAAAGTTATTATCAAGATTTAAACATTTGACAATCTTAGATATATAAATGGCATCTCGTCATTTTAGCTTGCATGTCTTTGTTTAATGACGGAGATGATTGACAATTGGTGTTTATGTTATTTTCCTATTTTTCTTTAGGGTGTTCTTGATTTTCTTATTGATTTGTACAAAGTATTTACAACTCAAATGTATTATCCCTTTACCCTATATCTTGCAAACATTTCTCCTGAGTTCAATTCGTCTTACAGATTTTCCATGGGATTGTTTGCCAAACAGAAATTTACATTTTTATATGGTCATTTCTTTCAATCATTTCCCTTATGAAGTCTGGCCTTGGTGTCATGCTCAGAAAGATTTTTCCTAATCAAAGGTGATTATGCTCCTATATTTTCATATATTTTTTCTACACTAAAATATGCCTATATTTTCTCTTAATACTATTGTAGAAAATAACACGGTACTACAATGTGAACCCATGGCACAGCCAGTTTCTCCTATTGCATTTCTTGACTTTTGCTCCCAGTGGCTCCCATCACTGATCCTCAGATTTCAGCATTGTCCCGGGCTTGTTAGAGAAAATTTGTCTACCTACTTTTCACGGCTGCACCAGTGTGTGTGAGGAGCAGTGGGGGTTAGTAGATGGGGTAATTTCTGTGTCCATATTGTGTGGGGAATGCCTCTGCCTCCCAGCACATCTCCACATCTTGTCTGACTTTTATATTTAATTGATTGCAATGGGATTTTGGAGGCCCAGATTCACGGGTTCATCCGGTACCCTTTTCTGTTTCCACGTTGCTGCAGGTGATTGTTTTGTGAATCATTCTTCCAGTCCTCAGATCCCTATTCCACCAGCTTCCAATAACAGCTCCCTTGTAGTCCTTCAACCAGTCTCCTCTAGGCCCTTTAGACGTCTACCTGCTGCCTAGTTCCCAAACCAGTGCCACAAGTTTGAGGTTTGTAAAGGCACTTTTCTATTCCCCAGTAACAAACTCAGCTCCAGCCATCTATTGTTGCATAAAAAACTGCCCCATTGGCTTAAAAACAAAACCACATCATTATATCTCATGATTTTGTGGTCACAAATTTGGTCAGGGGTGGCTGGACAATTCCACTGCCCCGCATGGCTGGATCACTCAGTGATGTTCAGCTGGCAGTTTGTCTAGAGGGTTCCAGATGGGCTGATTCATATGCCTGGTGCTGTGGGGGGATGGCTGGAAGCCTAGGTTTTATTGAACCCTCTTCCTCTCCATCTTATGTAGTTTCAGGCTTTCCAATGTGGTCTTTCCAGCAGGATAATTAGACTTGTTATATGTGGCTCAGGACTCAAGAGTGACTGTTCCAGCAGACCAGGACAGAAGCTGAAGGCTTTTTATCAGCTAGCCTTGGATGTAATACAGTGTCACTTCCACCATATTCCATACTGGAGTTGGAGGGCCAACTGTAATTCATTGTGGGAGGGGACTATGTGGTGCATGGATATGAGAAGTCTTGAGTCGTTGAGGGATCATCTATCTTGCAGGCCCCAATAATTCATGACACTTTCACATGCAAAATAAATTCACTTCCTCCCAAGATCCTCAAATTTTCATCCCATTACTGGATTAGCTTGAAGTCCAGGATCTTGTCATTTAAACTAGATCCAGTTTCAGATAAAGGTTCTTGGGTGTTGTTCCTTCTTGGGTGTGGCTCATCAGGCACAATACCATTTGATCTGAAGAGTCATGGATTAAAGAGATAAGTTATCCATCCCCTGCCTCCACCACACACACTCAACACATAATGGTGACACAGAGATGTTATAACCACAACAGACACATCCTTAAAGTAAGTGGGAGAACAACAGATACATAGCAGTCACTGGTCCACAAAATACTGAAATCCAACTGGGTACATGTTGCATGTTTCTTGAACAGAGTCCAGTACTGCTCTCTTGGAATGAGTCTCCACGGCTTTTGGCTCCACCCTCTGGGCTATTGGTTCTACCTTCTGAGCCATTCTTTCTTTTACATAAGAAATAGCCCATATTTTCTCCTGGGCAATTGTATCAGCTTATTTCCTTCCCTAGGAGTATGGGGCTCTAAATGTCTCTTTTCATTTTGTACTGTTTTTTCCTTGAAAATTGAGATGAAATTCATATAACATAAAATTAGCCATTTTTAAATGTACAATTCAGTGACATTTAGTACATTCATGAAGTTTTGCAACCACCACCTCTATGCAGTTCCAAAACATTTTCTTTACCTCAAAATAATACTCCATACCCACTAGTCAGTTACTCTGTACTCTACCCCCCTACCCAGCCCCACAGCAACGACCAATCTGCTTTGTCTTGTTTCTTGAGGTAGGCATTTATTGCTATGAACTTTCCTTTTAGAATTGTTTTTGCTGCAACCCATAAATTTTGGTATGTTTTATGTCTGTTTTGTTTGTCTCAAGGTAGTTTTTGATTTATCTTTTGATTTCACTTTGACCCACTGGTTGTTTAGTAGCACGTTGTTTAATCTTCAATTTTTGAATTTCCAGTTTTCTTCTTGTAGTTGATTCCTAGTTTCATACTATTGTTGTTGGAAAAGATGCTTGATACGATATTAATCCTCTTAAATTTATTAAGACTTGTTTTGTGGCGTAACATGTTATCTATATTGGAGAATGTTCCATGTGCACTTGAGAAGAATGTATTCTGTTGCTTCTGAATGGAAAGTTCTGTATATATACCTCTTAAGTCCATCTGGTCTAATGTGTCATTTAAGGCCAATGTTTCTTTATTGATTTTCTGCCTACATGATCTATCCATTGATGTAAGTGGGGTATTAAAGTCTTCTACTATTATTATATTACTGTCTATTTCTCTCTTTAAGTCTGTGAATATTTTCTTTATATATTTAGGTGCTCCTATGTTGGGTGCAGAAATATCTACAAATGTTATATTCCCTTGTTAGTTTGACCCCTTTATCATTATGTAATGCCCTTACCTTTTATTACAGTCTTTATTTTAAAGTCTTTTTTATGATATAAGTATAGCTACCCCAGTTTTCTTTTGGTTTCCATTTGCATGGAATAACTTTTTCTATCGCTTCACTTTCATTCTACGTGTCCCCTCACAGCTGAAGTGAGTCTCTTGTAGGCAGCATATAGATGGCTCTTATTTTTTTTATCCATTCAGCCACTCTGTCTTTTGATTGGAGAATTTATTCTATTTGCATTTAAAGTAATTATTGATAGGTATGTACTTATTGCCATTTTGTTAATTGTTTTCTAGTTCCTCTCCATTCCTTTCTTCTTCTCTTACTCTCTTCCTTTTTTGGTTTGATGACTTTCTTTGGTGATATGCTTAGACTCCTTTCTCTTTCTTTTTTGTGTATCTATTATAGGATTTTGCTTTGTAGTTGCCACGAGGCTTATATATAACAACTTATATCTGTAAGTCTATTTTGAGTTGATAACAAACAACTTAACTGTGATTGCACTCTAATTCTACATTTTTACTATCCCCCCATGTTTTGTGTTTTTGATGTCACATTTTAGATCCTTTTATCTTGTGTATCTCTTAACTAATTATGGTAGTTATAGTTATTTTTACTACTTTTGTCTTTTAACCTTCATGCTTTTTTAATAAGTGATTAATCCACTACTTTTTCTATATATTTACAATATATCAGATTTATTCCTCCATATATTTTCTTGTTATGAATTAGTACCATTCTTTTCAGCTTAAAGAAGTCTCTGTAACATTTCTTGTAAGGCTAGTTTAGTGATGATGAACTCCCTTAGCATTTCCTTGTCTGGAAAACGCTTTATCTCTCCTTCGATTTTGGATGATAACTTTGCCAGGTAGAGTATTCTTGGTCAGAAGTTTTTTTCTTTCAACACTTTGGATACATCATGCCACTCCTTTCTGGTCTGCAAAGGTTCTGCTGAAAAATCTGTTGATTATCTCATGGGGGTTCCTATGTATAACACAAGTTGTTTTTCTCTTGTTGCTTTAAAAATTCTCTCCTTGTCTTTAAATTTTCACATTTTAATTATAATGTGTCTTAGTGTGGGTCTCTTTGGGTTCATCTTATTTGGAACTCACTGGGCTTCCTGGATCTGGATGTCTGTTTCTTTTCTCAGGTTAGGGAAGTTTTCAGCCATTATTTCTTCAAGTAATTTTCCTGTCCATTTTTCTCTCTCTCCTCCTTCTGGGACCCCTATAATGTGAATATTAGTCCACTTGATGTTGTCCCATAAGTCCCTTAAGCCATCTTCACTTTTTTAAATTCTTTTTTTTTTTTTGCTGCTCTGATTGGGTGAGTTTCACTGCCTCGTCCTTGGGTTCATGAATCTTTTCTTCTGCTTCATCTAGTCTTCTGTTGAAGCCCTCTAGTGTACTTTTCAGATCAGTTATTGTATTCTTTAGCTCTGTGATTTTTATTTGGTAACTTCTTATATTTTCTATCTCTTTGTTGAATTTACCACTGTGTTCATCCATTCTTCTCCTGAGTTCAGTGACCATCTTTACGGCCATTACTTTGAACTCTTTATCAGGTAAATTACTTATCTTCATTTCATTAAAGTTTTTTCCTGAGGTTTTATCTTATTCTTTTGTTTGGAACATATTCTTTTATTTGTTCACTTTGCTTGACTCTCTGTGTTCTTTCCTATGGATTATATGAAACAATCACCTCTCCCAGTCTCAAAGCAGTGACCTTGTGTAGGGGATGAAGGTTGTCATTTTTTTTTTTGTGAGTAAGATCAGCCCTGAGCTAATATCCATGCCAATCCTCCTCTTTTTTTTTTACCGAGGAAGACTGGCCCTGGGCTAACATCCATGCCCATCTTCCTCCACTTTATATGGGACACTGTCACAGCATGGCCCGGCAAGTGGTGCATCGGTGCGCACCCAGGATCCGAACCCGCACTGCCAGCAGTGGAGTGTGCACACTTAACTGCTACACCACAGGGCCAGCCTTGAACCTTGTCATTTAACCCTGCCTCAGCTCTTGGTTGTCTCTCAAACCTTTTTGATAGTCCAAATAGACCATAATATTTTCAGCAGCTCTCAGTGGTTGAAGGTGTGCCTTGACCTGTTAGTATTTCAAAGCAGGGATGTTAGTCAGCACCTAGATTCAGGCTGATTGGAAGCCAGATCATCAGGCAGCAGCTTTTAAAGTATGCAAATATATACAGTCCTTGGGGCTGCAAGCTTAAGCCTTGCTGGTCACAAGAGCCAGGCAATCTGGAGGTGTCCTCTGGTCAGCAGTTGCCAAAATCAGGTCTCTAGACAAGTATATAAACTCTTTTCTGGGAGATACCAGAGAGCTGTAGTGAGACAGAGGGAGAGTGCAAAGATGGCATCCACCAGCCTATGTTCCTTGAGAACAACTCTGTAGGTCCCTAGGTGTGTGCCAAACCTGAAGCCTGACCTTCAGGCTGAAGCTCCAGGATAAGCAAACAGGCTTTTTCCATAGAAAGACTAGGGGTGTGTTTCAGTCTGTTGTCTATGCAGTGCCCTTGTGTGATAGTGTGTAAGAACTCTCTCTGATTGTTATAGTCCCATAGGATCCAGGAACGCAAACCTCCTTGGCCACCAGAGCCAGGCAATTCAGGGGTGTCCCCTGGGCAGCAGCCACAAAAACCAGGGCACCAGACGTGAAAACCAGGGTACCAGATGCGTGTAAGAGCTCCCTTCCATGAGATACTAGTGCTCTACAGCACAGCGGAGGAAGAGTGCCAAGATAGCTCCTGCCTTCTGAAGTCTGTGGAAATGATTAGCCAGCCTTTAGACGTGTGTTTAATTTGAAGCCTGCCCCTCAGCCTGCATCTACGATGATTAGCTAATTGGCCTCTTTCACAGAGAGAGACTGAGCTCCTGGGTCTGTTGCCTCTTTCTGTGCCCTGGACATTGCAGCTGTTTAAGAATTCTTTTTCCATTAGTTATAGTCCTATGGGACCTGTGAGCCTAAGTCCCATTGGCCGCTAGAACCAGACCATGTAGAAATGTCCCCTGGTAGCAGTTGCAAAAATCAGGGTGCCAGACAAGGGTAAAAGCTCCTTTTTGGGAGATACCAATGAGCAGGAATAAGGCAGATGGAAAGCACAAAATCTGCATCCACTGGCCTCTGTTCTCTGAAAATACTTCCTTAGGCCGCCAGACGTGTGTCAAACCAGAAGCCTCCCTCTCAGGCCAAAGCTCCTGGACAAGCAAGCAGGCCTCTTTCACAGGACAATTGGGGGTGTGTTTCAGTCTGCTGCCTGTGCAGTGCCCTGGAAGTGGTAGCCTGTCAAGAACCATCTCTCTGTTTGTACAGTCCCGTGGGATCCAGGAACTCAAGCTCCCCTGGCCTTCAGAGCCAGGTACTCAAGGGGCATCACCTCAGCAGTAGCTGCAAAAATCAGGGCACCGGGTGCATGTAAAAGCTCCCTTCTGGGAGATATGAATACTCTGCAGCTCCAGAGGGAGAGTGCAAAGATGGTGCCTGCTGACTGTAGTGAAGCAGAGGGGTGCCCATAGGAAAAAGCTGGTTCCCACCAGCTAGAACAAGGCAGAAAGAGAGCGTGAATATGGTGCCCACCAATCTCTGTCCCCAAAAAGTATTCCAGCAGGCTGTTAGAGGTGTGTGTTAAAATTAAATGCCTGTCCCTGAAGCCAATGCTTTAATATACTCAAATGAACCTGTTTCACTTAAAGTCTGAGCACAATCAGCTGAGCTGGGCCCCAGGGCAGGTGAGTCTAAGCGTGTGAACCCTTTAAGAGCCATTTCTCAGATCGCTACAGTCTTGTGTGTCTCATGGACACAAGCACCATTGTTTTTCAAAGATCGATATTTTGGGGGCTTGCCTCTCAGGTGAAGGTCTTAAAAGTTGGGTTGCCCAATGTGTGGCTAAACCCTTTGCTCCTCAAGGAGAAGCTCCAGGTTTTGAGTTCCCTCTTGATTGTGGGTTGCCATGCCAAGGGTGGAGTTTATGGCAAGATTGTGTCCCAGCCTCTCCTAGCTGATTTGATGTGGTTTTCTTCTTGTTGACTGATGTGCAGTCATTGCTCAGCCAGCCTTTAGGTTTTTTTCAGAGAAAATTATTCCATGTGTAGCTGTAGACTTAGTGTGTCCCTGGGAGGAGGTGAGTTCACGCTCTTCTTATGTTGCCATCTTGAAATAGAACCTCCACCAATCTGCTTTGTGTCTCTGTGGATTTACCTATTCTGGATATTTTTTGATAAAGGATTTAAGACAATATGTTACTTTTAGTGTCTGTCTTCTTTTCACTTAGTGTAATGTTTTTGAGATTCATCCACAATGTTGCATGCATCAGTACTTCATTCCTTTTGTGGCCAAATAATATTCCTTAGTATGTATATACCACATTTTGTTTATCTATTTATCCATTCATGGACATTTGGGTTGTTTCCACCTTTTGGCTATTGTAAATATTTGCTACTATCTCTGTATTTTTTAAAGGTATAATTCTTTTAAAAACTTTGAGGACTTCTTGTGTATCAGTAGTATAATATACTCCATTAGACAAAACACATAGCCAAATTTATTTATGAGAGAAGCCCTTATCTATTTTGGGCTACATGTGATATTGCTGTAGGACAATTATTTTAAGATTCTTAGAAGCCACCTTGAACAGCTAAATTGATATATGAAGCATATTCTTAAGATTTGTGGAGGATACTTATGTTCTGCCAGCACATAAATTGCATTCCTTTTTCTTTAAGATTTTCCATAACTCTTCCTTTCTTCAAATTCTCATCCATAACCCCCTTAAGATCCTTTGGTTTCTGTTTACCATCTGACCCCCCAAAATATTACCATATAGTTTTGGTGTTTTATGGCAACACTCCCCTTCCGAGTACCTAATTCTTTCCCAGAATCTACTACTGTATAATAAACTACCTCAAAATTCAATGGATTAAAACATTAATCATATTATTACATCCAGTGATTTTGAGAGTCAGAAATTCAGAGAAGGCTTAGTTATGTGATTATTTTCCTCTACATTGGATCAATTGTGTTCACTTGGTAGTGTTAAGCTGATGGCCGACCTGGTCTCAGTGGTTTTAGTATATTTGCAAGTTTGTACAATCATAACCACTATCTAATCTGGACATTTTTAGAACTCCCCTAAGAAATCCCATTTCACTATTCTCTTCTGCTTCTAGCTGCTGGACATCATTAATTTACTTTCTGTCTCTATCTATTTGCCTATTGTGGACATTTCATATAAGTGGAATCATACGATTGTGGTTAATTTCCATAATTTCAATCCCTTTAAATGTATTGAGGCTTGTTTTATGGCCAAATATATAGTGTATCCCAGATTATGTTCCATGTGCACTTGAGAAGAATGTGTATTTTGCTGTTGTTGGAAGTGTTCTATATTAGAACCAGTTGGTTTATAGTATATTTGAAGTCTTCACTTTCTTATTTGATCTTCTGTTTAGTTGTTCCATTTATTATTGCAAGTGTAGTATTGAAGTCTCCAATTATTATTGCTGAAGTGTCCATTTCTCTCTTCAATCTGTCAGTTTTCGCTTCATGTATTTTGGAGCTCTATTGTTGGGTGCATATCTGTATATAAATGTTTTATATTCCTGATGGATTGACCTTTTTGTCATTATAAATGTCCCTTTTCTATCTAGTAACAATTTTTGTCTTGAATTCTGTTTTGTCTGATGTTAATATTACCATTCCAGCTCTCTTTTAGTTACTATTTGCATAATATATCTTTTCCATCCTTTTGCTTTCAACCAATTGCGTCTTTGAATCTAAAACGTGTTTCTTGTAGACAGCATATAGGTGTATCATGTTTTTTAAAAATTCATTCAGCCAATCTCTGCCTTTTAATTGAACTGTTTAAAATGTTTACATTTAATGTAATTACTGATAAAGTCAGGTTTACATCTGTCTTAAGTCTTTTTTGTTCTCCTAATTTCTCCATTACTGTCATCTTTTGTGTTAAACAGATATTTTCTAGTGTACCAATTTAATTCCATTGTTGTTTCTTTTACTATTTTTTTAGTTCTTTTCTTACAGATAGCCTTGGGCATTGTAATTAACATTTTAATTTTATAATAATGTAGTTTGGATTATCAACAACTTAATTATAGTAATATTAAAAAAATTTGCTCGTGTATAGCTCGATCTCCTTTCTCCTCCTTTGTGCTATTATTGTCCTACAAATTACATCTTTATATACTGTATTTGCATCAACAAAAATTTATAATTATCACAGTTGTCCTTTAAATAAGATTGGAGAAAAAAGAATTACAATCAACATCCATTTATACTGTCTTTTTTTTTTTTTTTTTGAGGGGGACCAGCCCTGAGCTAACATCCAATGCCAATCCTCGTCTTTTTGCTGAGGAAGACTGGCCCTGGGCTAACACCCATGCCCATCTTCCTCTACTTTACATGGGACGCCGCCACAGCATGGCTCAACAAGCGGTGCGTCGGTGCAGCACCCGGGATCCGAACCGGTGGACCCCGGGCCGCCGCAGCGGAACGTGCGCACTTAAGCTCTTGCGCCACCGGGCCGGCCCCCATTTATACTGTCTTTTGTATTTACCTTTCTAGTTACCTTTACCAGCCCTCCTTATTTCCCTGTGTGGATTTGAGTTACTGTCTAATATCATTTCATTTCAGACTAAAAGACTCTCTTTAGTATCCCTTATAAGGCAGGGTTGTTAGCAGCAACCTCTCTCAGATTTTATCTCAGAATGTCTTAATTTCTCCTTAATTTATGAAGGATAGTTTTTCAGGATATAATTCTTGGTTGACAGTCTTTTTTCTTTCAGAACTTTGAATATGTCCGCCCACTGCCTTCTGACCTCCATATTTTCTAGGGAGAAGTCAGTTTGTTAAATTTATTGACTTTTATGTGACTTGTATGTGACTCTTGCTGCTTTTAAGATTATCTGCTTGTATTTGGCTTTTGACAGTTTGACTATGATGTGCCTAGGTGTGGAATGCTTTGTGTTTATCTTACTTCTAGTCTATTTAGCTTCTTGGATGTGCAGATTAATACGTTTTTAAATCAAGTTTGGGAAGTTTTCATCCATTAGTCCTTCAAATATTCTTTCTTTCCTGTTCTCGCTCTCTTCTCCTTTAGGGACTCCTATTAGGTGTATAGTTTTTTCTTTGAAAGAAAAATTTTGCATACATTTTGTAGCCTTTGACTCTGGCTCTTTTTTTTTTGGTGAGGAAGATTGGCCCTGAGCCAACATCTGTGCCCATCTTCTTCTACTTTGTATGTGGGACACTGCCACATCATGGCTTGATGGGCAGTGCATAAGTCTGTGCCTGGGATCTGAACCTGTGAATCCTGGGCCACCGAAGCAGAGTGCGCAAACTTAACCACTATGCCACTGGGCCAGCCCTTAGTCTGGCTCTTTTTATTTAGCAAAAATATATTTGAGATTTATCCATGTTGTTGCATGTTCAGTATTTAATATTTTTTATTGCTAGGGCCGGCCTCGTGGTGTAGTGGTTAAGTTTGGCACACTCCGCTTCAGCAGCCTGGGTTTGCAGGTTCAGATCCCAGGCACAGACCTATGCCACCTGTCAGCCATGCTGTGGCAGTGACCCACATATAAAGTGGAGGAAGATTGGCACAGATGTTAGCTCAGGGCTAATCTTCCTCAGGAAAAAACAAAATTTGTTGCTAAGTAGTATTCTACTGTATGAACGTATCACAATATGTTCTCTCATGGCTGATTGATGAACATTTGCCTTGTGTCCAGTTTTTGGTGGTTATGATTAAAGCTACTATAAACAAAGTGGCTGCACCGGTTTACATTCCTACCAGCAATGTATGAGTGCTCTGCTTTCTTTTTATTGTTGCCAACATTGGTATTCCTATTTGTTATTTTAGCTGTTCTGATAGGTATATAATGATACCTCATTGTGGATTTAATTTTCATTTCCTTAATGGCTAATGATATTAAACATCATTTCCATATTTTATCTATATTTTTTAAAATTATCTGAGAGTAATATGAATTACCTTTGTAATCTGAAAAAATTATTTTATAAAAATAAATTGAGTGGCTTTTCTAATAATAAATATGGTTTTAGAATTATAACTACAATTCTTATCATTGTATCTTCCCAGGAGTTACCCAATGATACTTGCAAAAATAAGTTTTATTTCCCTTATTTTATATCAAGCATGTTACACTTATTCTCCTTGAAAAAATACTTTTTAACATTTAAATGGCTAACATTATATGAGGTTGAAAGCATTGAACCTGACTGCCTATATGAGCTATTCCTTTAAAAATAATGCATATTAGGTCAATTCAGCAAGAGAACTGAAACACTCAAAATCAATTAAATTTTTTTACCCAAATTATATGTTGAGTTTATGACAGTGTTATCAAAAAATTATATCTAAAGTCTGACATAGGACACTCTAGAAATTTGAAATCACCACTCAACAATGAGATAAAGGAAAAAATTCACACGTTGTATATTGATTTGATTATTCAAAAGTAATTTTTAGTATTAAAATTTTTAAAGAAATTCTTCCACAATTTAAATTTTTCCTCCAAAAATTTAAATTTTCCTGGTGAAAATATCCCAATAAGATATGATAAGATTGCTCCTCCTAAATAATCTCCTCTCTTTTTGAGGAAGTTTTTCACTTTAAGCAATAATTTTATTTATATTCAATTGAAAATTACTATTAATCACGATAACATTTAGTTTATTTTAGGGTCATTAAATGATATTTGTAAGTAGACATCTACTCTCAAGCAAGTAACAGTTTCTCAACATGTACAAGTCAAAGAAATAAAAGCAATTAGCTTTTGATTTAGGGAAAGTAGAAGATTAAGTCACAGGTGAGGTTAAAACATGCTCCTAGGTTTTAGACATATACATAATGCAGGACTAACAAATATATAAAATAAAGAAATTCAAAATAAATTAAACATAAAGATAATTTGACAAGAAAATAAACTGGAATTATAGTTTGCCACTGTTTTGATTGGAGAAATTCATCATATTCTTTTCAATTAAACAAGAAATTAATAGCCTACTAAAATTATGTTACACTTTTTATTTTTTATCCATTTCACTTTTAATTCATGTATCACTATTAAGCAGCTTAGTGAGCAATTGGAACAGGTGTTTCTGGATTGAAGCGTCATCAGTTTGGATTCTGAGCAGAACTAAGGCTCGCGCTTGGCTTGAATACAGACAGGCTCTCTGAAAGCTGCACCACCTGCTCTGGGACAATAGAAAAGTTGTTAGAGTTGATGGAGGATTTATTGTAAAATGATTTTCTTTGGTTAGTACTATGACAAAATTATCTGAAATATAAAAACTATCTTGGTTTAATACACTTGCTTTTGAGGTCAAACAGAGGAATTTGAATAAGTGAATGCATATACTTTATCAGGAAGTAATGGAGTTTTGCTATATGCTAGGAAAGTAGTTCAAGCCATACACTTTGGTGACTAACAGAACCGATCCAGTTTCTAGCTCTGCCATTTGCTGTGTCACCTTGACGCCTTCTAAATTTCCAGTATTTCAGCTTCCTCTTACGGTGATCACAGACTATAGCTCACAGGGTTCTGGTGAGGTTTAAGAGAGGACATGTTTGCAAACTCTTTAATATAGAGCCTGGCATAATGTAAGTGCCCAATACATATTATAACATTATATAACATATATAATATAAGGATATAATAAATGTGACATATAGTTATACTGTACATATATAACATATATTATATATATCTTACATATATATATGTATGTATTTCTATATATATTTTATTAGCTTTTAAAATCATTTCCAAGTGACCACTGCTGGAGTGTGAAATGGTATTGATGTCAGCATAAATGAAGTTTCCATAGCCTCACAGTTGTCACCTTGTTCACTGCTGACATCATCAGTTACTTCTACACATTTTTATAAATATTTACAAATCAATTTGAGCTTTCTCCACCACCTCGGATTGCTGTGGACTGATGTTTGTGTTCCCCCCTTAAAATTCGCCTATTGAGATCCTAACCCTCGATGTGATAGTTTTGGAAGATGGGGCCTTTGGGAAAATATTAGGTCGTGAGTGCGGAGCCCGGGTGAATGAGATTAGTACTTTTATAAAAGGGAGTACATTCTTCTGTTAAGTGAGGATATAAGGAGAAGTCTGCTGTCTGAAACCTGGAGGAGGGCTCTCAGTAGAACCTGACCATGCCGGCCCCCTGATTTCGGACCTCCAGCCTCCAGAACCGTGAGAAATAAATTTCCATTGTTTATAAGCCACTAAGTCTATGGTGTTTTGTTATAGTAGCCTGAGTGACTAAAGCACAGAATATACAAGAAAAGCATCATATAGGTTTCTAAAGGATTGTCTGTCATCCTATAGTGCTTCTTTCTATAATAGTGGAATCATCTAAAATAGTTTTTCTTCATTAGCAAATGTCACCACTTCACTTTTTTTCAGTCACCAACTGATCAGGTTGATTTTGTACTTTTGAATCTTCTACTGCAGGCTGTGTTTATAATACCAAATATAATTGAGTACTTGTGGGACTAGACCAGTCAGTCTCTTAAGACAAATTAATTCATCTGTAAAATTTGTGTAAATCCCAATCTGAGTTTGAATGAAGCATTAATTGCTTTTAACTTTGCTTCTGATATTAGCTGCTTTAAAATAGAAACCTGATATGCCACAATTGGACCAATAGAAAGGAATACTAAGAGAAAGAATATTCAATCCCCCAAAGCATTTTTCACTTCATAGAGTTTAGAAAAGTTTTTCATAGGTACCAACTGACGTTAGTACATCTGTGTTTTCCGGATGATTAATTTCCAGGTATCAAGTCTAGAGGGCAAAAGACTGAAGCCTAAATGTGAAGATCACTACCAATTGATGGTCAATTTGAAACAAAGAAAACGTCCTTGGAAATGCTAATGGAACTGAAAGGAAAATGATTACTCCCTTTGCACTCACAAAATCATAAGTCCATTTTATTTTGGGATGGGCATATGCAGAACCTAAGACTATTATGCTTTTAAATTTTTATCTATGTTTATATTTTAAGATGTAAATAACTAAAATTGCACTTTCATAATTTTGCTGTATTTTCCAAATTGTTGATGCTTTCTCGTACCTGAAGGATCATGTACAAACTCTTCAGTCGTTAATTCAGAGTTCTGTCTAATATGGTCCCAATATAATGTAGCACTTTATAAATCTTCCCTTCCACAACCTTCCAATCTAACTGGACTAGTATGTTTATAGTTTCACTATCTCAGCCTAGACTTGTTCCTCTGTTACATCTTTCTACTTTCTGCTCCGTTCATTCAGAATTTCTTCCTACATGGATTCCTTCCTTAAATGTATGGATTCTTCCTCCTGTTTAGCTGCGCTTGCTTTCTTTACCCTGAAGCTTTCCTATTGTAATTTATGCTACGATAGTTTGCCCAAACTTAAACTTTAAAACAAGTCTAGAGGGCAAAGAAACAAAGCCTATCATCCATACCACTAATTTGAATATTATCATAAACTCATTTCGTTACTCATCATCCAAAATGTCTTAACTTCTTGACTATGGTCTAGTTCCTGCATGGTAGGAAACGTGTTTTACATCTCTTATGTTTTCCACACTAGCATAGCAGAATGTTTTCCTCCAAAAGAAGTGCTTCATGAATTCTTAGTTGATGGATGCCTCCAGTGTTTTCTGTAAAAATATATAATTGATTTGGATGTTTTATCATATTCTACACTAATTTTTTATGATTTGTTTATTTATTCAACAAGTGTTATGAACACCAAATATGTGGCACACAGTGGGTATAGAGTGATAAAACACAAATACTTTAAAATAATGGCTCTCAAATTTTAGTGTTGACAGAATTACTTAGAGGGCTTGCTAAAATACAGATTGCTAAGCTTCACTCCAGAATTTCTGATTCGTTAGGTGTGGGGTGGGACCCTGGAATTGCATTTCAAACAACTCCTTAGGTGATGCTGCTGCTGCTGATCTGGAGACCACACTTGGAGAACCATTGCTTTAAAATAGCTTTCATTCTGACTTTAGGTTAGATGCACATTTTCTCTTAATAGATCCATTTTACTATTTTTTTCCTTATTGAACTATAAATTGCTCCAGCCCAGTCTTTACAGATTTCTATATATCCTATCTCCCTCCACTGTTGTCATCACCACTGTAATGGTCCCGTCCACTCTGTTCCACCAAGATAACCTGCTGGTTCAAGCTATCCCACTTTTCTATTTACAGGCAGACCTTGTTTTATTGCACTTTGCTTTATTGTGCTTTGCAGATATTGTGTTTTTACAAGATCCTCCACCAGCAAAAAAGTTATGATTCACTGAAGGTTCAGATGATGTTTAGGATTTTTTAGCAATAAAGTATTTTCTTCGTGTGTATGAGCAAGACTGGCTCTGAGGTAACATGCATTGCCTCCTCTTTTTGCTGAGAAGGATTAGCTTTGAGCTAATATCTGTGCCCATCTTCCTCTATTTTGTATATGGGATGCCACCACAGCATGGCTTGACGAGTGGTTTGTACTTCTGCACCTGGGATCTGAATCTGCGAACCCAGGGCTGCTGAAGCAGAGCACACAAACTTAACCACTATGCCATCGTGCTGGCCCCAATAAAATATTTTTTAATTAACATATGTACATTATTTTTTTAGATATATTGCTATTGCACAGTTAATAGATTATAGTATAGTGTAAACATAACTTTTATCTGAACTGGAAAACCAAAAAATTCATATGACTTGCTTTGTTGTGATATTCACTTTATTGCAGTGGGCTAGAACTGAACGCATAATATCTCTGAGTATGCCTGTACTATGCTTTTCACCAAATGGGGCCCTCTCCTTTCCTGATATTTCTCTCTAGTAATTCTTGTTATTTTCTTGCTTGATAGCCAAGTTCAAGACTCAGCTTTTCCTGGAAAACTTCCTTGAAAGATCATAGTAGAGGAAGAGTAACATCATCAAGATGGCAATGTAGGTCATTCCCAACTTCAGTCTCCCTCACAAGAGGACCAACTAGCAACCATCCATGGACAAGACACCATTGTGGAAATCGGAGAGCCCAGGTCTGAGGCTGTAGCCTCACCATCTGGTCAACAGACTGAGAAAGACTACATTAGAAGGGTAAGAAGTGTGGTTTCACTTTGATTACATTGCACGTCCCCCAGGCCAGCACAGTGCAGCCAGAAGAGGGCCCTGCTGGACCGATAGTTTCTCCAGTGGGAAAAGAGGGCCCAAGGTGGACATCCAGCTTTCTCAGTGTTGTGAGATGTTTCCCAGGAGGTTCAATTTGGTCTCATTTCACGGGCATCACAGAGCAAACCTGTGATGCATGACCACTGGGGATCAGATAGACATGGAAAAGGAGGGCAAGACTTACAGCAACCAGTGCTCAGATCTTGGTGGGCTATGTTTCTGCTTGCAGTAGTGCCTGAACAAAGATCCCAGCAAGCAGCTCTGCCCATCTTCAGAGTTAAGCCAGTGACCTGTCTAGCCAAGAAGCTCAGTTGGGAGTTCTGCCTGATTTGGATGCCCAGTCAACAGGCCATACTGGCTTTGGAGCCCATTCTATGGCCCCACTCAGGCAGGGGTGCAAATTTATGCTCGCAAACCTCCTGTCTCACCCCTGCAAGAAACATGGCCACAGATGCCCAGGAACCGCAGAGCACATCCTACAGGTTGCCCAGGCAGGGGAGAAAATTTGTGCTCCTGCCAAAATGCTGAGCATAGCGTTTTGCCTCGCCTGTCTTGCAGCAAGGCCACAGACACTTGACAGCTGTGGAGCACATTCTGTGGCCTGCCTGGGCAGGGCTCAAGTCAAGTCAGTAGTCCTACCCAACTGTTGAGCATAGCCTCTGGCCCCAAATAACCAGGTAGCCTAAACAGTGACCCTGAACAGCCTCAGTCTAGCCTTCAGTACCATCCAGCCTACAACCTCACCCAACAGTGGAGCCCAGCATATAGCCCTGCCTGATTGCTGAACACAGACTATGTCCTCCCAAGGCAGGGAGCCCAGCCAATGACCCCAATCAATCATGGAGCATAGTCTGCAGCCCCACTCAACAGTGGGGGTAAAGCTGGAGGCACTGCCTGACCAGAGTCTGATCAGCGAGCTTGCCCAACAATGGAGCACAGCCAATGGCTTACCCTATCTCAAAGCCCAGCTTGTGGCCCTGCCCAACTTTGAGGCACAGACTGCAACCCTGTCTGATAACAGAGCAAAGCCTGAAACCCTGTCCAACCCTAAAGCCTGGCCTGCAGGCCACCTGAATGCAGAATCCTGTCAGTGGCACCATCCAGTTAGGAAGCACAGCCTGAAGGCCCACTTGACTGGGAACGATTGTGGGAGACTGACCCATAGCCCTGGCCAATAGAAGAATCCAACCAGTGGCACCACTTTGAAAGAGAATACAGCCTGAAACTGTGTCTGAACAGAGGGGATTGCGGAGCCCATCTCACAAACCCACCTGACTGTGGAACACAATCAACAGCCCTGCCTGACCAGGAAGCCCACTCATCTGCCCCACTTGAATGCAGAGCATAGCCAGAAGGACCACCCAACTATGGAGCCCAGCCTGTGGCAATCCCCCACCACCTCAGAGCATGGGCAGTATCATTTCCCATCTACAGACCCTGAGAGCAAGCCCCATATGCCTATGAATGCTACCAACTGACCTGTCCAGGACCCTAAGCTGAGCTGACTGGTAAAGGTCTTTCTCTGCTGAAGTGAACCTGTAAAGTCTAGAAGAGGACAGTATTCACTCAAATGTACAGATACTAATGCAAGGATACAAAGATGATGAAGAATCAGGTAAACATGACACCACCAAAGGAAATGAATAAAGCTCCAGTAACTGACCCTAAAGAAATGAAGATAAATGAACTGTCTGACAAAGAATTCAGAATAATCATCTTAAAGGAATTGAGCAAACTGCCAGAACACACAAGCAGACAATAAAACGACTTTAGGAAAACAATGAATGAACAAAATGAGAAGTTCAACAAAGAATAGAAACCATCAAAAAAACAAAAACAAAAAGAAAAAACAAAACCCAAACAGAAATCCTAGAGCTGAAGATTCATTGACTGAATGGAAGAATTTGATACAATGCTTCAACATCAGACTTGATCAAGAAGAAGAAAGAATCAGTAAACTTGAAGATAGATCATTTGAAATTATCCAGTTAAAGGAGCAAAAAGAAAAGAGAATGAAAAAGAATGAAGAAAGCCTATAGGACTTATGAGACACAATCTGCATAAACTTTATATGCATTATGGGAATTGCAAAAGGAGAAAGAAAGAGAAAGAGACAAAAAGTCTAGAGAAAAATGGAGGAAAACTTCCCAAACTTGGGGAGAGCAATGGACATCCAGATTCATGAGCTTTAAAGGACCCCAAATAGATTGAACCTAGAGAGGGCTACACTGAGACATGTTATAAGTAAATTGTCGAGAGTCAAAAACAGAGCCAGCCCTGATGGCCTAATGGTTAAAGTTTGGTGCTCACTGCTTCGGTGGCCCAAGTTCGCTTCCTGGTCATGGAACCACACCATCCATGTGTCAGTTGCCATGCTGTGGTGGTGGCTCACATAGAAGAACTAGAATGACTTACAACTAGTATGTACAACCGTGTACTGGGGCTTTGGGGAGGAAATAAAAAAAGAGGAAGATTGGTAACAACAGATGTTAGCTCAGGGCAAATCTTTCCCTGCAAAAAAAAAAAAATCAAGTGGAAACAAGAAATATATTTAAAAAAATGTCAAAGACAAAGAGTGAATTTTGGAAGACGTAAGAACAAAGCAATTCATCACATACAAGGGAGCCACCATAAGACCATGAGTGAATTTCCCAGCAAAAACTTTGCAGGCCGGGAGAGAGCAGGATGATATATTCAAAATATTAAAATAAAAAGTGATCAATCTGGAGCTCGCCCCATGGATGAGTGGTCAAAATTCCATGCACTTTGCTTTGGCAGCCTGGGTTCGCGGATTTGGATCCCAGGCACGGACCTACACTACTTGTCAAGCCATGCTGCGGCAGTACCCCCACATACAAAATAGAATAAGATTCCCACAGATGTCAGCTCAGGATGACTCTTCCTCAGCAAAAAAAAAAAAAAAAAAAGCAGTCTATCAAGAATACTATACCTGGCAAAGCTCTCCTTCAGAAATGGAGAAGAGATGAAGATTTTCCCAAACAAATAAACACTGAGGAAGTTCATCTCCATTATACCTGCATTACAAGAAATGCGAAGGGTACTCTACAAGCTGAAATAAAAAGAAACAAATTAACATCATAAATACTTATGAATGTGTAAAAGTCATTGGTAAATGTAAATATATAGTCAAAATCAGATTCTCTAATACTGTAATGATGGTATGGAAATCATTTACAACTCTAGTTTAAAAGTTAAGAAACAAACATATTAAAAATAGCTATAACTACAATAATTTGTTATTGGATACACAATATAAAAGAGATGTAAATTGTAACATGAGTAATCTAAAATGTGAAGGGGGAAGAAGTAAAAGTATAACATTTCTGTATGCTATTGAAGTTAAGTTGTTATTGACTTCAAATAATATATTGCAACTATAGATAGTTTATATAAACCTCATGGCAATCACAAAGGAAAACCCTGTAGTGGCCACAAAAGATTATGATAAAGAAGTCGAAGCACATCACCACAAAAAGTCATCAAATCACAAAGGAAGACAGTGGGAGAGGAAGCAAAGAACAAAGGACCTACAAAACTGTCAGAAAACAATGAACAAAATGTCAATAGTATGTCCTTACCTATCAATTACTAATTTAAATGTAAATGGATTAAACTCTTCAATCTAAAGATATAAAGTGGCTGAAGGGATAACCAAAAGAAAAAACAACAACAAGATCCAACAATATGCTGCCCACAGAGGCTCCCTTTAATTTTGGGGACACACAGAAGCTAAGAGTGAAGGGATGGAAAAACTTATTCCAAGCAAATGGTAAAGAAAGAAAGCAAGAGTACATAAACATAGCAGAAAAAATACACTTTAAGCTAAAAATGGTCACAAGAGACAAAGAATGTCATTATACAATGATAAAAGGCTCAATTAATTAAGAATATATATCAATTTAAATATTTATACATCCAGAGCTGGCCCTGTGGCTTAGCGGTTGGGTGCGCGTGCTCTGCTGCTGGCGGCCTGGGTCCGGATCCCGGGTGCGCACCGACACACCACTTCTCTGGCCATGCTGAGGCTGCGTCCCACATACAGCAACCAGAGGGATGTGCAACTATGACATACAACTATCTACTGGGGCTTTGGGGGAAAAAAGGAGGAGGATTGGCAGTGGATGTTAGCTCAGGGCCGGTCTTCCTCAGCAAAAAGAGGAGGATTGGCATGGATGTTAGCTCAGGGCTGATCTTCCTCACAAATAAATAAATATTTATACATCCAAAATCAGAGCCTCTAAATATATAAAGGAAATACTAACAGAACTAAAAGGAGAAATACAGCAATACAATGATAGTTTGGGACTTTAATACTCTACTCTTAACAGTGGATATATCATCCAGAGAGAGAATCAAAAAGGAAAGAGTGGATTTGAATAACACTATGGACCACTTGTCCCTAAGAGCCACGTACAGAACATTCCATCTAACAGGAGTAGAATGCAAATTCTTCTCATGCACACATGGAACATTTTCTAGGATAGATCATATGTTATGCCGCAAAACTATTCTCAAATCAAGAAGATAGAAATTATATCAAGCATCTTTTCCTACCACAATTGTATGAAACTAGAAATAAATAACAGAAGGAAAGCTGGAAAATTCAGAAATACATGGAAATTAATCAACACAATCCTGAACAGCTACTGAATCAAAAGGGAAATAAAAAATATCTAGAGACAAACAAAATGGAATCGCAACATACCAAAACTCATTGGGCTACAGCAAAAGCAGTTCTAAGAGGAAAGTTTATAGCATAGTAAAGTTTATAGTAATAAAGAAAAAATAAAGATCTCAAACAACTTAACACTACACCTCAAAGAACTAGAAAAAGAATAACAAAGTAAGCCCAAGTTAGCCAAAGGAAGGCAATAATAAACATTAGAGCAGATATAAATGAAATAGAGAATAAGAAAACAATAGAAAAGATTAATAAAACGAAGAATTAGTCCTTTGAAAAAATAAACAAAACAGGTAAACCATTAGCTAGACTGACTAAGAAAAATAGAGGACTCAAATAAAATTATAAATGAAAGAGGAGATAGTACAACAGATAATACCACAGAAATATAAAGAATCATAAAAGTCTACTATGAACAATTATATGCGAACAAATTGGACATCTAGAAAAAAATCAATAAATTTCTAGCAACACACAAATTACCAGGACTAAATCATGAAGAAATAGATTCTGAACAGACTAATTACTAGTAAGGAGGTTGCATCAGTAAGCAAACACCTCTCAACACAGAAAATCCCAGGACCAGATGGATTCACTGGTGAATTCTACCAAACATATAAAGAAGAATTACCACCAATCCTTCTCAATCTCTTCCAAAAAGTTAAAGAGGAGGGATTACTCCCAAACTAATTTTACAATGCCAGGCATTACCCTGATACCAAAGCTAGACAAGCACACTACAAGAAAAGAAAATTACAAGAAATATCCTTGAGAAAAATAGATTAAAAATTTCTCAACAAAATATTAGCAAATCAAATTCAACAGCACATTAAAAGGATCATACACCATGATCAGTGGAATTCATTCCTGGCATGTAAAGATGGTTCAACATATGCAACTCAAAAAATGTGACACACTACATTAACAGAAGGAAAGATAAAAATCATACGACTATCTCAATAATGCAAAAAAATCATTTGACAAATTTCAACATCCTTTTATGATAAAAACTCTCAATAAGTTGGGCATAGAAGGACTACACCTCAACATAATAAAGGCCGTATATGACAAGCTCACAGCTAACATCATACTCAATAGGGAAAGGGTGAAAGCTTTTCCTCTAAGATCAGGAATAAGACAAGGATGACCCTATAACTTCTTCTATTCAACATTGCATTGGAAGTCCTAGCCAGAGCAATCAGGCAAGAAAAAGAAATAAGAAACATCTAAATAAGAAAGGAAGAAGTAAAATTGTCTTTGTTTGTAGATGACATGATCTTATACATAGAAAATCCTAAATACTACACCAAAAAGTGTTAGAATTAATCAGTGAGCTCAGTAAATTGCAGGAAAAAAACCAACATACAATAGTTAGTTTAATTTCTACACACTAACAATAAACTATCAGGAAGAGAAATTAGGAAAACAGTTCCATTTACAATAGCATCAAAAAGAATAGAATACTTACGAATAAACTTAACCAAGGAGGTGAAAGATCTGTACACAGAACATCATAAAACACTGATGAACAAAATTGAAGAAGACACAAATAAATGGAAAGATATCCCGTGTTCATGGATTGGAAGAATTAATAATGTTAAAATGTCCATTTTAACACTCTACAGATTCAATGCAACCCCTATTAAAATTTCAATGACATTTTTCACAGAAATAGAAAAAAACAATCTTAAAATTTGTATGGAACCACAAAAGACCCCAAATAGCCAAAGCAATCTTGAGAAGGAAAAACAAAGCTGGAGGCATCTTGGTTTCAAACTATATTACAAAGCTATAGTAATAAAAACAGCATGGTATTGGCATAAAAACAGGCACACAGGTCAATGGAACAGAACTGAGAGCCCAGCAATAAACCCACGCATATATGGTCAATTAATTTTTGACAAAGGAGCCAAGACTGTACGATGGGAAAAGGACAGTCTCTTCAATAAATGGTATCTGGGAAACTGGACAGACACATGCAAAAGAATGAAACTAGACCCCTATCTTACACCTTTCACAAAAATCAACTCAAAATGGATTAAAGACTTAAATTTAAGACTTGAAACCATAAAAATTCTAGAAGACAATATAGGGAAAATCTCCTTGTTATTGGTCTTGACTGAGTTTTTTGGGTTTGACACCAAAATCACAGGTAAAAAAAGCAGAAATAAACAATTGGGACTACATCAAACTCAAAAGATCTGCACAGCAAAAGAAATTATCAACAAAATGAAAAGGCTGCCTACAGAATAGGAGAAAAAATTTGCAAATCATATATCTGATAAGGAATTAATATCCGAAATATATAAGGAACTCAAACAACTCAATACAACTCAATAGCAAAAGATGAAATAATCTGATTATAATATAGGCAATGGATCTGAACAGACATTTTCCAAATGATATACAGATGGCTAGAAGGTACATCAAAAGGTGCTCAACAACACTAATCATCAGGGAAATGCAAATTAAAACAATGAGATATCACCTCACACCTGTTAAAATGGCTTTACCAAAAAGACAAGAGATAACAAGTACCAGCGAGGATGTGGAGAAAAGGGAACCACCATACACTGTTGCTGGGAATGTAAATGGAAAGCCACTATGGAAAACAATATGGAGGTTCCTCAAGAGATTGAAAATGGAACTACCTTATGATCCAACAATTCCAGTTTTGGGTATATATCTGAAGGAAAAGAAATTGCCAATTTGAAGAGACATCTGCACTCGCATGTTCATCACAGCATTATTTACAACAGCCAAGAAATGGAAAATGTTATATATAATGGAATATTACTTAGCCATAAAAAGTAAGGAAATGCTATAATTTGTGACAACATAGATGAAACTTGAGGCCATTATCTTAAGTGAAATAAGTTAGACATGGAAGTCAATATTGTATGATCTCATTTATGTGGAATCTAAAAATATCAACTCACAGAAACAGAGAGTAGATAGATGGTTGCCAGGAGTGGGGGTAGGGATGGTGAAATGGGTAAAGGTGGTCAAAGGGTATAAACTTCCAGTTATGCACAGTGTGGTGACTATAGTTAACAATGCTGTATCGTATGCGTGCGAGTTGCTAAGACAGTAGATCTCAAAAGTTCTCTCCACAAACAAAAAATGGTAACTATGTGAGGTAATGAATGTGTTAACTAACCTTATTGTAGTAATCATTTTGCAACATATATGTATATCAAATCATCACATTGTACAGCTTAAAGTTACACAATGCTATATGTCAATTATATCTCAACAAAGCTGGAAAAAAAAAGATTGTAGTGCAATTCACTCATTCATTCATTCATTTATTCATTCAGTGTGTCAGTCAGCCAAAAAATGTGTACTGAACACCTACTATTTTCTCAATGAGAAAACATCGTTGTGTTAAAGCAAGTCTGATATGCACGTATTATTTAACAGCGAATATTTAAACCATGCTTCTTCTCATGGAATTTTCAAATTGTTCTATATTTTAAAATTGTAAATGTTAGATTTTTCAAAAATCTAATCTGAGACACTATGCTTCAATGAGAGAAATTAGTCATGTATGATAATTATTGTACTTGGTGTGTTTCCATCCCATTTTATGTCATATGATGGACTATTCTCTGTAATATATCATTTGCTTTGTGTAATTTTAGGTAAAAATTCAACTTTGAAATAACCATTATTTATTTTACATCATTTCCCAAACATTCTTAACGTTATTAAAGAAAAATATGAGGTTAAACCTGTACTGTCTACAATAACGCCTTAGAAAGCCTTTGCTGTCGATGGAACTTCGTCCTGATTTATAAGAAAAAATAGAGTACAGGAGCATAATGTGTTATACTGGAACATTCAAATTGAACTCATGACCTTAAAAGATGTTTTCATTACAGTCTCCAAAAATGGCCAATATCAGCAACGGCACTTTTGCTGACCACCAGGTTATATATACTCCCCCAGCACATGGAGTAATGTAAATAACTCTAGAAAACATTCTCAAAACAGTACTAGTGATCATATCTATAATGAGATTGAAAAAAGGCTCAAAAGTTAACAACATTAGTAGCCACATAAAAGTAACCAAATAGAAAGAAATTTCAATAACAATATATTCCAAAATAATGAAATGAGCCAAATGTCTTAAAAAGAAGAGCTAATTACATAGAATTGATTTTCATCACCTAGGAAATGAAATATCTTAGATGTCCCTAACAATTATAATAAGAACCATAAGGTAGCCCTGAGTTTTTTATAATGTTAAGAGATAAAGTGAGTATATCATAATGATAGGACAATACATTATGTAATCCTGGCAAAGCAAGGCTTTAAAAGTAGATCCTTTTGGGGGAAGACCAGGTTATTAAAAAAATTGAATTAATAAATAAATAGAAAGAAAAAAAGAAACTGAAACCCATGTTGATGGCATGAACTTAAAATAGTTCTATTGATGTAAAAATTGCAATTCTCTTATACAAGGGGCCCAATCAGATGAAAGGAGCCTCAGATTTGAATCATCTTGAATTATGCATAGGTCTCAAATGCAAACCAAGAATCAATTGATCGACAACTTATAACTGTCTAAAATATTCCTTTTAGGTTCCATGAGATTACTGAACTCTTTGGATAGTAGAGAATGAATTGTCGTTATATTAACTGTAACCACAGAAAACTGCAAGAACACGAGAATGAGTAAGGATAAGAACATGTGTCAAGATGAAGCAACAATTTTAAATCAATGATATGAGCACATCTGTGACCTTTTGAGTATAGTAGTAAGTTTTCTTATTATTGGGACACATCTCCAGATGAATGCTGCCTACTTCCATGGTGAAAGCCACAAGCAGGATACCAAATGGTTAAATAACGTCTCCTATCCTTGGAACTGTGGCGGTTTGTGGGTAGTTTGCAGGGGCAAAAAGAAACCACATGGTTTGATTCCTTCCCACTTGCTTTTCTTCTTTCTTTCTCGATAAAAGCACTCCTAGTGGGCCTAGTGCTATATATGTATTCTTCTTATACACATGCTCAATGACAATAGTAAAGTATTGATAAATGACACATATTCAACTAAGAATCTAATGTGCGCACTGGGAAGAAGAGCAAGTGCAGAGGCAGGAGGGAGAAGCAGCTGTGGGAGAGCTTAGGGGAAAGGAAGGGTCAGGTCCTGGCAAGGCTGGTCCTTAGCTAATTAACCACATAAGCCAAGACTGTCTTTGAGCCTGCTCCCCATTTCCCACTTCCTTCCTGTTTAGGTCTTCAGTGTCTCTGTGCTGGTGCTCCCCTTCCTTCTATGGAGTCATCTCATAGCAGATTTGGATGAACATGAATACAAAACGCTTATCTGACTCATGGGTTTTAGTCCACTGTTGAATGCAGGGAGAAAACATAAAGCATCTTGTCAACTTGTCAACTGTCGGTTGCTGATAAGCAGGCCCTCTTTAAGTCACATTTTATGGGCTCCCAATTACAACCCCTAATATGATATATGGGTTTTGAGAAATATCTAAGAAAAAGTAAACACATTAGTAAACCTAGAGATCATGAGCTGCTTCACCCTTTAAGTCCTCTCCAGTTCTAACTTCCTAAATCCTTTAGCTTCATTCTGTGCTTCTTCTTTAGCATACAGTTTTGGTAGTAACCAGTAGATCTGGGTTGTATTTCATTTGGTGGAACTGAATCTAGAGGTGAATAAATTTAATTAAAATTACCAGCACAGGCTCACATACACTCCTGCCCCAGATCAAGATAGAGGCTCTGCCAAGGGAACATCTAAATCTGCTCTGACAATTGCCGGCTGCCGTAACGTAGTCTTTCTTGACAGAATGATGGGTTCAATAGCAATGCCATTAACCTCATAATAGTCACCTTCCTATTTGTGGGACGGTGCGCTGTGAGAAATCTCTCACAAGAACTTTAGGATGAGGACATCAGAACTAAAGAACTTGTGGGGGAAGGAGGGATGCGAGAATGAAAAGTTAAGCTATCCTCTGTCAGTCACCCAGATGTCTGTGAGGGAGAGCTGAGATTAAGCTGAGACTGATGTGTGAGTGATATCCTATCCAAAAAGACCTGAGAGAGCAATCTGCTATTTCTTGCTGCTGCATCTTAACACTAAAAGAGGGATGCTTCATAGAGCTAGCAGGGAGGTCAAAACCTACGGAGTTAAATAATTGCCCTCTAGAAGAAAGAATAAGGAAAAAAGTAAAATAATTCTTTAAGAGAAGATAGTTTCATGGGGAAAATATGTGATTTGAAGGCAGTTATGAGTGAGTTCAAATCCTACCTCCATCATTTTCTTCTACTGAGAGTCCTTACCTCCTTCCTTACACTAATGAACAGCGATGGACAGCTTAGAGGAAAATTTCAATGCCTTTTTTCATTCAAAACATCATTCTGAGGAGGAAGGTGGAGAACTTCCCTAAATTTTCTTTCTAGTTTCTATAGTCCCTTCATAGCACAAAACATAACACACAATAATAAAAGAGAGTAAACAATAACATCCGATTAGAGAAATCATTAAAGATTCCATGATGCAGATGGAATTTCATATGGATGTCAAAAAAGTGGTAGCATTTATATGGGAAAGATGCTATAAGAAAGAAAAGTCCAGGTGGAACACCAGTATGTCTGTGAAAGACACACAGACAGCAACGAACAAAGCATGGTGCATCTGTCAGCAGTGAAGTCTAGAAAATTATCTATATTTAGTGTCATGTCTAGAGTCTTTTGAATGTCCAGGAATATTTGTCTCTTTTGTTTGCTAGTGATAGAATCTAGGATTGAACTAGTTTAAGTAAAAAAGGGGATTAATTGGCTGACACAACTGGAAGTGCAGGGGTGACCTAGAGCACGGCTGGCTCTCCAGAATCAAATCATGTAGTCAGATTGTCTTTCTTCCTCTTTTGGCTGTGTGAGGTCTGTTTGTGGACTTGTAGTTCTCTTTTCATTTAATGTACAAGTTTATCCTTACACCAGTTCCACACTTTCTTGATTATCATAGTTTCATAGTAAGTTTGAAAATCAGGTACCATAAGTCCTCCAATATTGTTATTTTTTTAAAAAGTGTTTTGGGTATTCTTGGTCGTCTTCATTGCCGTATACATTTTAGGGCCAGCTTGTCGATTTCTACAAAGAACTTGTTGGTATTTTGACACACATTGCACTGAACCTGTAGATCAATTTGGGGAGGATTGTCCTTTTAACAAACTTGAGACTTCCAATCAATGAACAGGTTCTTACTTCTCCATTTATTAAAATTTTCTTGAATTGCTCTCAGAGAAATGCCTGAATGAAGCCAATGAAATAGTTATTTGAATTTATCAATGAAAGAATATGAGTTCGCAGACCTTGCCTGTTAGTTTCAGATTCACACTAAGTGAAAGAAAAAAGTGGTCTTTTCTGGGATCTCTAAGTAGGTTTCAGTAAAGTAAGAAGGAAAGAGGACCGGGGGAAACTTTAAACCTGCCAAATGGGGACTCCTGAGAAAGAGTTGGTAGTGTTTCAGAAAAGGAGAACAGCAGATGGGATGGAGTCAGAGAGTGATGGGCATAAGCTGGAAAGGACAGTGCTGAGATTCAGGAGTAGATTAAAGATACAGTTTTCTTGAACTAGTTAAGTGGTTTTCCCTGAAAGAAGTTTTGTCATGAAGAGGATTTTTCCACTAGTGCATTCTGCCTGAGATTCTGTTTACTTCTCATCTCCCAAAAAAACGGCTTTGGGGACCAGTGCCCTGGCTCATCTCAGTAATGTAGAAACAGAACGTCTGCCCTCCTAATACTTTAAAAAGTAAATTAAAAATTCTGAATAGTAATTTTTTTTGGTAACATCCAAGTATACAGGAGTGTGTAAAGACAAACACTATTTCGTTTCAAATACAATGTATCATTCTCTTGAATCACACTTTTTAAAATTATTATTTAATGACCTTAATGCCTAATATTACTTTTTACTGTAAAATCCATTTCATATATTTCTTTATTTAAAAGATACTAAGTTTCATGTTCATTTTACAAGAACATGAGCTTGAAGTGACATTGGACGATACACTTTGGGCTGGTAGGAGATTTCAGAAATGTGGTAGGGGAGTGATAAACAAACCCAGGTCAGTAACAAGAGCCAATGGAACCAACCATCCCCAAGGTTACAATCCACGATGTGACTCCATCATGTGGGAAGTTTATTCAGCTCACAATAGATCCTAAGCTTCTATGCACTTTTCTTAACTTAGAAAATTTTTCCTTTATAAAAATCTAGTAAGTTTGGGAACTCAAATATTGTTTTGTGATTTGTTTTTCATCTTACCCTGGGTACATATTTTAAAATCTTCAAATATGATTTTCTGAAGTGGAGTGACAGATATATTAGGATTTATTATACTATTCGCTTTATTCTGTCTCTCTTCTAAGGTACGCAACCATATACAATGGATGAGCCTGTGTTAGTTGCTGATTTTGAAACAGAAAATCATGGACATAAACCTGGAAAGATGGAGATTGTCAAGTGAAAAAAGCAGGTTCAAAATTTTTATGTACGTTCATAAATGCATTTATTATATATACACATATCTATCTATATGAATACAAGAATATCTAGAAGGACATATGTTAAAGTTTAGTTTTTAGATGCGATGGACTGAATGTTTGTGTCTCCCCAAAATTCATCTGTTGAAGTCCTAACCCCCAATGTGGTGTATTAGGAGGTGGGGCGTTTAGGAGGTGATTAAATCATGAAGGTAGAGCTCTCATAAACAGGAGTAATGCCCTTATAAGAGGGGCCCCAAAGAGCTCTCTCACCCTCTTTCTGCCATGGGAGGTTACAAGGAGAAGTTGTCTGTCTGCAACCTGGAAGAAGGCCTGCATCCAAACCTGACCACGCTGGCGCCATGACCTCCTACTTCCAGCTTCCAGAACTGTGAGAAAATCAATTTCTGTGGTTGATATGCCATGCAGTTTATAGTACTTTATTATAGTCAGCCCGAGCTGACTAAGACATTGGATGTTAGAATACAATTTTATTTTATTTTTCTCCAAAGCCTAAGTTAAAAAAATGTATACATTTATGAAAATACCTTTTTAAGTAGTAAAAGCCATTTCATTTTATGTAAAATAAAATGAAACAGTATTTTTTAAACAAAGAAATATAGGAAATGGATTTTACAGTAAAAGTAATAATAGTTATTAAGGTCATTAAATAATAATTTAAAAATGTGTGGTTCAAGAGAAGTTATAATAATTCCAAACTTGTAACCGAATAATACTTTTTCAAATGTACAGAGCAAAAACTGAGAGAGTAAAAACGAGAAAGCTACAAATACACAGTCATGGTGGGAGATTTTACCACATCCCTCTAATTAATTAATTTGTCTCTTTAATTAATTAATTTATCCACACACCAAACAATTTGAGCAGCATAACTAATATGCTTGATCTCATAAAGTTCTATAGAACCTTTCACCTAATAATTAGGAAATAGGCATTTTTTTCCAAATGTGCATTAAGCATTTATGAACATTGACCACGGAATTCTACTTTGTCCAGAAAGCTAGTCTCTAAACGTTTCTTAAGAGTGGCATCATTTTACCTATGTTCTCTGACCACGGTGCAGTTAAGTTAGAAACCAGAGAACAAAAGACCGAGAAATCTTAGAATCTTTAAAAAAATAGAAATAAGAAAATCGATTATACTGAAATATCTTTCACATATCTTACACGATACCTTACAGAGCACATCTGGGAGATTTCTGAAAAGTATTTCAAGGGAAATTGATCATTTTAAATACTTATATCAGAAAAGAAAAAATAACTGACAAGGAGCTAAGCACACCATTTAAGAAGTTGGACAAAAATAAAGTAGAAGAAATAAAATAATAAAAGTAAAAGCAGAAATTAATGAACTAGAACTCAAATAATTAATTACAAAAAAAAAATTAACAAAGCCAAGAGTTGGTTCTTTGGGGAAAAAGTGTACAAACTTCTGATAAGATTACTCAAGAAGAAAAGAGAAAAAGCACAAATAAATATTACAGAAAATGAAAAAGGAGAATACTTACAGATATAGGAGAGATTAAAACTGTAAGAGACCACTAGGAATAAATTAATGGCTAATATGTTTGATAAGTTAGATGAAACAGGCAAATTTCCTAGAAAAATAAAACTAAAACATTGATTTAAAAAGCAGTAGAAAGCCTTTATAGAAAGACCTGTAACCGTTAAGTAAATTGAGTAGTTACTTAAAAATCTACGCACACTGACAACACAAAGTCTTGTTGTTTTACTAGAGAATTCTGCTAAACTTGCAAGGAACAAATAATTGCATTCTTATACAAACTTTTCCAGAGAAAAGAAAAGCATGCAACTCTTTCCAACATCCTTTTATGTGACTGCCTTAACACCAAAAGCTGAAAATAATCATACAAGGGAGGAAAATTCCAGGCTGAGCTTAGCTCTCAATAGATGCCTTAAACTTCACAAAATACCAGTAAGTCAAATCTTGAAATGCATGCAATAAAAAAATGCTATGGAATGTCGTTAGGGTTTTGCTTTTCATTTATATCCAATTCAGGAATCACTGGGCACCAGTTTAGACCAACCTCTGTTCTACAAGCTAGGAATAGAGTGGTAGACAAAGTTTATATGTTTTTCCCCTCAGGAACATGATTCTCAAATGGTGTCCTTCTTAGAAATTACTTGAGAGTCATGACTAAATGTTCATAGTCAATCTTCTCTCATCTTGTTTTACATGCTTCCTGCTATTCATTCATATAATACATTTCCTTTCCCCACTGATTTGAAAATTAACTGGGCTGGTTTTTATTCTAGCAGTTTCTCTGTGATTTTCAGATATATGCACGCGCATATGTCTCTATGTCTATATTCATCTATATCTACCTATGTATGTACATATGTGAACCATCAATATCAGGCTTGCAATTCCCCATGAAAAGAAAGGAAATTAACAGGACAACATCCATTCTCCTCTCCCTACATTTTGTATTTGCTGCTATTATCTAGATTTTAAGTCTGCACTATTGCTAAATTATTGCTTTTTTTAATATGATGATCTTCATCAGAAAGTATCTTGGTATTTGCAATATTTAAGCCACTTTTCTACCCTTAATTCCTCATGGTTCCTTTACTCTCTACTCTTTGTCCCTGCTCACCATCTTGGTCCTGCTCTTTGTCAGTATAGTCACAGGATTACAGCCCTGTATTGATTTCTATGAAAAAATTCCACAAAAGCCAAACATTTTGTGGAGTGTTTAATCAAGATTTGCAGATGCTATGAGATGTCACACAAACAGCCTTTCATCAGTTTACTGACTGTACCCCACTTGCTCCGCTGACGTCCGAAGTAGGTACTCCCCACACATGACCCTCATGGCCAAGTGCAGACCCTAGGAAGCTTTGTCCAATTACCTGCTCTATGGAAAACAGTACTGCCTGTCTAGTCTTGCCTTTCCCAGGAACCCTGGAATCTTGCTTAATTCTACACGTACCATTGATAGGGACTCCATGAAAATGTCACCAGGACTACCCATTTTATCTTCATAGTAACATTTTGAAGTGAGTACTAGTTGCCCGCCTAGGGTTGAGTGGTGGGGGCAGTAAAGGTGGTGAGCCTTATTGCCCCCCAGGTCTTACAGCTTGTAAGGGAAAGCATTGGTATTTGTACCAGGTATGGCTGACTCCAAAGTACCTAACAGATATGCTGTTGTGCCTACTTTTTGATGCCAATCCAGGGTTCTTTAGTAAAGGCAATCGTCGGCTTTTCTCTACCCCTTAATTAAGTGCCACTGAGACACCGTCAGTGAAAAGCATTACCATCTGATCACACTTGTAATGGATTTTTACAGTCAATGATAGTGCATTTGTATAATTCCCTAGGAAAGTAGTGCTAGTTTCTACTCATTAGTGTCAAGGACTATTGACCAATTAGTGCCAATTCAATCTAAATGGGTAACGGAAACTTAAGCCTTCATGAATTCATAATGAACTATGGCTTTTGCTAAGAGATGACAGAAAATCAGAACATAGCTAGTTCTCCACAATAAAAAGCCAATTTTGAAATCTGAACAAAGACTGAAAACACAGCAGCTGTCTATATTTTAAAGGAAAGCAAGCTATTTGCCAAGTACTAAATTGTAATCTTTATGTTTCTGAAAGCAAAATATTCACTCTATTTTTAATGATCCACAGCATTTTCCACAAATAAAATATAAGCATCTTACAAAGAGAATGTTATTTACATGTTACATGCCAAAAATTTAATCACATGAGTTTGTTCTGTTTTATAGTGGTGGCAGCAAATATGAAATTAATAAATTTTTGTCACTTAAGTTTTGCAAAAATAATTGTTATAAAGCATAGATCTAAACTGCTTAAATAAAACATTTCTTTTGTAAATTTCACTAACCGCTATCATCATTATTACCTATTAGGAATCTTTAGGATGACTGTCTTAAGTTGCTTATCTAATTCTTTATGGTGCTTATCTAATCTTATTGTGTTTCCACCTATGTAATAACATGAGGAATTATTTTGTAGTAGAAAGTGCAGGAACTTTGAATTCCTAGAGACCTGGATTCAAATCCTCTCCTTATACAAGAACAAAGGTAAGTAACTAAGTTCTTCATCTCTAAATTGAATGAAAGCAAGATGTAACCCACAGAAAGGAGTGTTATGAAAATTATATATGACTTCAATGTATTTAGTGTCTTAGATTTACTCCTGTATCACTTTCTTAGGGCTGCTATAACAAAGTGCCACAAACTAAGGGGCTTAAACAGCAGGAATTTACTCTCTCCCAGTTCTGGAGGCTAGACAAGGAGCAAGCAAAGCTCTGCTCTCTCTGAAGGCTGTAGGAAATGGTCCTTGCTTGCCTCTTCCCAGCTTCTGGTGGCTCCTGGCAGTCCTTGGCATTGTAGCTTGGCTACGTTGGCTTGTAGCTGCATCCTTCTAATCTTGGCCTCCGTCTTCACTTGGCCTTCTTCTGTGTGTCTGTGTCTTTGTGTCTTCTCCTCTTCTTAAAAGGACACCAGTCATTGGATTTAGGATTCAATTTAATCCAGTATAACTTCGTCTTAACTAATCACATCTGCCAAGATACTATTTCCAAATTAGGTCACATTTTGATGTTCTGGGTGGACATATATTTTGGAGAGACACTATTTAACCCACTACATTTGTCTAATTCATTATTCTATTGTGTTTCCATCTATGTCATAAAGTAGGGAACTATTTTAGTGTGGAAAGTACAGAAACTTTGGATTCCTAGAGATCTGGATTCAAATCCTCTCCTTGTACATGAACAAAGGTAGGTGTAACTACTTTCTTTATCTGTAAATTGAAGATAAGTAAGAGGTATCTCACAGAAGTGTTATGACAATTAAACATGATAACCAATATGAAATCATGCATGACCCATGCTAGGAACTTAATAAATATTATTTTTCCCATTAAAATTTAGAAAATTCTCTATTAAAATATTATTAGAATGATAAATAAATTAGTAGATAGCCATAATCTTTGACAACTTAAATAATAAAGCATTTGCCCTGTGTAAACAATGACTATTTTGGAAATCTCACAAAGTTCTTTTTTATACAAAATGCCTCTTTTAATTATTTGGACCATTATTAACTCTTCTGCTTCATGTACTTGTATTGAGAAATTAAAACTCTGAGGTAATTTTTCTTTCTTACTAAAAAATTTAAATTTGTAATCAATTAATGTAATATATAATATGTAAAACGTAATATAACGTTTCAAAGGAAAACAATATTGTATGTCAAACATTTATGTAACACCAACCAGACTTGACATATCTGGTTTTTTTTTTCTTTTTTGTGAGGAAGACTGGCCCTGAACTAACATCCAAGGAAGACTGCTCCTGAGCTAACGTATGTGCCAATCTTCCTCCACATTATGTGGGACACCGCCACAACGTAGCCTGACAAGTGGTGCATTGGTGCCAGCAGCGGAGCGCGCGGCACTTAACCGCTACGCCACAGGGCCGGCCCCAGCCCCAACATATCTGGTTTAACATTTAACATTTGTCTACATCTGTTTTAATTCTTTTGTTTCATTTTAAGAAAACAAAGATTTACATATGTAATGTAACACCGCATTCCCATCAGATCCTTTTCTTTCTATTTCCTAGTAACCAATATACCGAAGGAGATGTTTGTTATGCAGGTCACTAAGTCATAGGACTCCAGGAGTGACATTAACATAGACACAATGTATATAAAATGTATGTAGTCTATGTATGTACTTTTAAAACAGAAACTGCTTTTTCAATGTATGTGAATAGTCTTATATGTATACTTTTTCCAACTTTTTTTTATTGCAAGTTAATCTAGACCGTTCATTTCAGCAGCTTCATTGGTGTCCCCTGTATGAATACCTCACTGCCAGAATACCTCATCCAGTTTCCTGCTGAGGGACAATTAGATTGTTCCTTTTCTTCCTGCTCTTACAGCCAGTTCTGTAGTGAACATCCTAATACTTTCTCCATGTGAATGTGTGGTTGTTTCTAGACCTGCAATTGTTGAGTTATTAGATATTCACATCTTTAACCTTATGGATATTACTAAATTTGTTTCCAAACGAGATGTACCAATTTATACTCTCACCAGAATTGTATGACAATTCCCATTTCCACACATTCTTGTCAACATTTGGTACTATCAAACGTGTTTTATCAATCAGATGATTATGAAATAGTATCTCTTTTGTCTTTGATTATAACAGGGGTTAAACATTTTTTCATCTATTTATTGACAATTTAGTTTTCGTGTTCTGTGGATTGCCAGTTTGTATCCTTTGAAAATATGTATAATATTGGGTTATCTTGCCCTCATTTGTATGAGGTTAATAAAATATATGTATTCTGTAAAATATAAATGTGTTGGTTTTGTGTTTTGCAAATATCTTTTTCCATCTGAGACATCTTTTCTGGTCTTTACCGTAGTTTATAAGTTTTGACATCTTGTAGGATGAATGTCTTCTCTTTATTTATTTGGATTTTTCCTTTCCGCACTGACCCACTCTTGATTTTTCCTTGGGAACTAGAAACCCATCTTTGTAAGAAGCTGCTCAATGCCTTTAAGTCAATACAGGGCTGAAGCTTTGGTACGGTTGACTGGGTGGGAATGAAAGCCCAGTGCTGGCGTCTGGTTGAATTGGGCTGAATATTGTACCCTCTTTGCTCATATTTTGACTGAGATGTTCTTCTGAGTCTCACTTAGACTCGTTTCCAAACTCTGGCTTCTGTCTGACTTCTTACTGATCCTTTATTTCTCCTGAGCCATTCTTAGGAATGAATGAATTTCAGCATCTGCCCAAATTTGAGCCTAATGTTAGGTCTTTGCACAACTTGAGGGCAAGGAGGAGCTGATGGGAAGGAGTCAGTTGCATAGACAATGTATATTTGGTCAACACAGATAATCTCTAAATGATTGAGGATTTGATGCAAATTATTTCTCTCCATGTGAATGAAAGGAAATAAAATTTAGTTAAACATGGTCATACAGTTAATATGGCTGCAATAGAAATCTTTGCCTGAATGAATATTCTAGAACCTGCCTCACTTTTTTTTTTCCTGGCTACATTAAATGATCTATTTTTAAGATAAAACAATTATGCCCAAAAGGATGATAAATTTTTAAAAACAAATGATTCTTTGCTGTTTTAATTATCCTGGAACTTGTATTTTGAGTATAATTCTTCATGCATTTGGTCCCATCCACATTGAATTTTTGGTCAGAAGTCATACATTTATATGGTAGAATATTTTGTAAGAAAAAATCTAGGATGTAACTGAGTTTAATTTTACTGTTTTTTTAAATTTATAATCTCTAATATTTGAATGAAAGATGTTGCAGTTTACAAATATAGAGTTCATGGATATTTTTATCTAGGTCTATTTTACTGTCCAGTATTTCATATCTTCTACTGTTGATCATATCAAGAGATGAAGACAGTGAAAGAATTTTTGGATGTACCATTTCACCATTTTGCCTAGTATCAGAAAACCTAACAAAAATTAATGAGTAGTGTAGTTTATTACATTTCATTGAAGTCTACAGCACTATTTCCATTAAAGTGCTGTTCTTGATCTTTAAAATGAGATAAGTTCTCCCATAACGTGTTACTAGAACTTCCAAAAATATTGAAATATCTCCCTTCATCTGTGCCTCATATCCATTTATATAAGTTACCACTTATATGCCCTACTTTGAATTCACTTCTGAAAAGGAACCAATAATCAGAAAATTCTGTAAATAGATTGATTTGATTGGTTACTACTTAATTAAATAGTTTAAACATTCTTTTATTCATTCAGCAAGCATTAATTGAACTACTATTAATACCTGGTATTTGCTACATGCAAGATGACTGAAAATATAAAAACAATAGCTAGAGTGATTAGGCATATGTGTATCTCCCATTATCCAAATGTATTAAATTACTGAGTTTGGATTGAAAGAGTTTAGATGGCCACAGATACTTGTATTCAATTATTAAATGACAGTAGATGTGAGACACATTTGCACAATGACAGAGATTGTTAAAAATTCCTTTTAGCTGGGGCTGGCCCGGTGTGCAGGCGGTTAAGTGAGTGTGCTCTGCTGCGGCGGCCCGGGGTTTGCCGGTTCGGATCCCCGGCACATACTGACGCACCGCTTGTTAAGCCATGCTGTGGCAGCGTCCCATATCAAGTAGAGGAAGATGGGCACAGATGTTAGCCCAGGGCCAGTCTTCGTCAGCAAAAAAGAGGAGGATTGGCATTGGATGTTAGCTCAGGGCTGAGCTTCCTCACACACACACACACACACACAAAATTGCTTTTAGTTGACACAGTGTGCAATTATGTATTCTAATTGTGTTACAATGATTTTTGCTATTCTACATCAATTTTTGTTAGAGTGAAGAACAAATTTATAATTAATAAAGACCAGATTTTTAGACTGTGCTTTTAGCTTGGTGGCTCTGATGGATTTACTTTTCCCATAGAAACACCCATGAAACCAGGCAAGACATGCAGATGTTCAATAGCGTTGGGAGCATAAATTGGTACTTTTCTAATCTCTTAAAAGAATTATGACTCAGACTAAATAAACAAAATGATAGCTCGGTGACTTGTCTTAGACCACTAAGATAGCAACAAAAACAGCAAGGAGATGAGTAGGGAAAGGCTTCTACCACTCACTCTCTGTCCTCCTGCTAGAGACATGGGACTTGAATAACTCAAAAATCCTGCAGTTAACTTCGTATGTGGATGATACATTGGAGGCAGAATAATTTCTCCTCTCTGCTTCCTTATCACTTCTTTTTACTTGGAGTCAGAACATGACAATTCCCAGGAATGCAGCACATCCAAGTGTCAAATGAGGCATAGCAAATGAGGCATTGCACATGTGTCCCGAGATGTGCAAAGGAGACTAAGTGTGGATGGCCACAGAAAGAACATTGGTTGCAGGCTACAATGGGGGTGTACTTTCATCCATTAATTCTAGCTAAAAATCTGCTTAGACTCTCAAATTACTTGAAAAAAAATTTACCTTTCATCATTCAGTTAGTCGGGCACTAGACAGAAGGAGAAAATCCTATCGTACTAACAGAGCTACACTAAAGCATTGCCTGAAAGATATCAAAGATTGGTTTACAGCTGTGGGCACAACTTGCCCTTTAGCAGAAGTAAGGTGTGGAAGGACTTCTGCTTTCAACAATGGTACACTATAAAATTCAGAATTTCTCAACCTACTAAGAAAAGTAGAAAAGCTGGAAAAAAAAAACAACACTTGTTTGAAGGCACAAAAGAGCTAAAAATATATTGAAAAATTACCTGCCAAAATTTGAGAGGAGACAGAAACTCAGAAAGGGATCCCTATTTCTCTGGAGTTGTTTGCTGATTTCCAGTGTTGGAAATGTACAGATGAAAGGCTGGTAGTGCTTTAGACAATCCTCAAAGCTGGAGTGGGAGGCTGCAATTGGAAGGCAGCGTTCACCAATATGATGATGGGGGACTCTGGGGAACCCTCCCGGCTTTTGAATTGAGATGCTGAGAGTCTCACCTTACAAATAAGAGCAACAGGAGTGAAGCAGTCCTCGGAGGGACTGCATGCACGCTTCACACGGTCACCATGGCCACCATCCTACGTTGCTAGAACCTCAGTCCCTGGAAGAAGCAAATGTAAATCCTCTCCAGAGAGAGATAGCATTAACCAGATCCCACAGTATCACCTCAAACAGTGTGGGTGAAAAGACAAAATAAATTAGAATGAACTCAAATAACAGATAAAGGAAAATGGGCCATAAAGGTTAGGGTTTTAGAATTATCAGGTACTAACTTCAATATAATTGTGCTTATTACATCAAAAGACATAAAATACAAGACTGAGAATTTCAGCTGAGAACTGTAAACTCTAAAAAGTGGAATTTCATTTCAATTTTTAAATTTGAAAAATAAAATAACTGAAATTAAGAACTCAGTCTACAATTAAGAGCTGTATATATAGATGAGAAGGGTAGATGGATAGATAAAGTAGAGAAATACCAAAGACTGAGTAAATGACATCTAGAATACAGTGAGGAAGTCCAAGATGTGTCACAGAAAGAGTGAAAGAGAAAATTAGACAGAAGCAATATTTGAAGTTATTATAGCTGAAAATGTTATAAAACTGGAGAAAGACCACCAATCATGGACTGAAAAAGGTCCACAAACAATAAGTATGATAAATAAAAGTGAATCATATCTTGGTACATCATAATAAAACTCCAGAAAAACAAAGATAAAAGCAAAATGTTAAACTCAAGAAAATATACATTTCACTGTTACAAGATTTTTAGACATATACTTGATGTTTTTGGTAACAGTTTTAATTCACATACCCTATAATTTACAGTTTAAAATATAAAATTTAATGTTTTAAAAAATATACTCACAGGGTTGTGCAACCATCAACACAATTTTTGAACATTTTCCTGATTCCAAAAATAAACTCCATATTCTTTAGCTATCACTCCCAATTTCCCTCCCCTCCAGCCCTAGGCAACCACTAATCTACTTTCTGTTTCTATGGTTTCTTATTCTGGAAACTTCATATAAATGGAATAATATAATATGTGGTCTTCTGGGACTGACTTCTTTCACTTAGCAAAATGTTTCCAAGGCTCATCCATGTTGTAGCACGTATCAGTACTTCATTTTTCTTGATGGCCCAATAATATTCTGTTGTATGTGTATACCACGTTTTGTTTATCCAGTTATCAGTTGATGGACATTTGCATAGTTTCCATGTTTTGGCTATTGTGAATAATGTTGCTATGAAATTGAAAATTTCAATATGAAATTGTTTACAAATTTTGAGGTGGACATATGTTTATCTTGGGTAGACATGCAGGAGTGGAATTGCTGGGTCAGTGGTAACAGTCTGTTTAATTTTTTGAAGAACAGCTAGACTGTTTTCCAAAGCAGCTGTACCATTTTACATTCCCACCAGCAGTGTAGGAAGGTTCTGATTTCTCCACATTTCCACAAGTGGCCAACACTTGTCATTGTTTTATGTTTTGTTTTGTTTTTTATAGCCGTCCTAATAGATGTGAAGTGGGTTGTGAAATGCTGTCATCTTATCATAACTAATGGAAATCAGAAGTCAAGATATATTTAAAAAAAAATAACTGCCAATCTAGAATTCTATGCTTAGTGAAAATGTACTTCAAAATTAATTTGAAATGAAGAAAAAATTAAAAGTTGATAACAATGATTATTGATGGTTAGTACTAGGAGAAATACTGAAACATCTTCTTCAGGCAGAAGGAAAATGTTCCCAGATGAAAACTGTGCTCAAGATGTGCACAAATTTCTAAATTCCATGCTGGAAGTCAGCTGATCCCTAAACTCTGTTTCCTTAACACCTAATATAACAGGAAAACTCTTCTTCAGGGGAAATAGATTCTTCAAGCACTGTTTTCCCTCGCTTTGCAAGTAATACATTCAGCTTTGTTTCAGATATATTTGAGTGGTAGTTATATTCAGAAGTTTGGATTTTGTCTGTCAATAATGGAGAATTATTTTGGAAGACAACTTTGAATGCACCGTGGACTTCCAGGGAGTAAGAGGATATAGGGAGACCCATTAGGTCATGGGTGGGGAGCTGTCACCAGATGAGAAGTGAGATGGCCACTGTTAGGAGATGGGGAGAACTGGACATAGTCGAGACATGTAGGGTTGGCAGGACTTAGGGACTGTTTGGTTGTGGGAGATAGGGAAGAAAAAGGAGATAAGGAAACAAATAAAGGAAGACACTAGTCAGGAAGATAGAGAACATAAGAGAAGAATAGTTTTGGAGGGAAGATAATTTAGTTTTGAAGATGTGAAACTTGAAGTACTTATGGAAAAACCAAGTCAATATGATCAGGTAAATATGTAGCTTTGGAGCTAACAACAAACAAATAAAGGAAACAAATAAAGGAAGACACTAGTCAGGAAGATAGAGAACATAAGAGAAGAATAGTTTTGGAGGGAAGATAATTTAGTTTTGAAGATGTGAAACTTGAAGTACTTATGGAAAAACCAAGTCAATATGATCAGGTAAATATGTAGCTTTGGAGCTAAGGGAGAAGACGTTTGGGCTATAGCTATAGATCTGGGGCTCATGAGCATATGTTTGTAGTGACAGCCTCGGGAATGGATGAACTCTTCCAGGGAGACTCTGCCCAGAAGGGTCTTTATAGTCAGAGGCACATTCAGAATCACATGGGTAGTTTTCTTTAAAAGTCCGTGTCAAGGACACGCCCCTTTTGTGTTCTGATTCAGTTGGATGGTGGTGAGACCTGGCATTTGTAATTCTCAAGTTCACCCCTGGTTGAATTTAAACCACATAGAGAGAAAAAAGAAGTCTTGAGGAACATCAACAATTAATGGATGGACAGAGGAAAATGGAAGTTGCAAAGGTCAGAAAGGGTGTCCAGAATGACTAAGTGAAAGTTTAAGAGGAGGCGAAGTTCCAGAAGCTGAGAGAAGAGAGCATTTCACAAAGGAGGCCAGACTGAAAAAATAAGAACAGAATATACAAGACATTTTAGAAAACGTTTTCAGATGGTAGGTAAGGACCAAAGACAGACCGGTGTGCATGTGTGAGTGCACACGCGCTCACATGCATGCCCGTGAAGAGGGGGAGTGTTGAGGAAGAAGACTGGAGGTTGTGGAAGTAGAGATAAGTGAGTACAAGCATCTCCTGCAGAAACTGTCCCTGAGGAGAAGCTTAGATTCTGTCCATTAAGTTAAAAAAAGAAAGGAGATGGAAAGAGAAAAGCAATCAATAGCTACGTACAATCTATATAAAGGAAACCCTGTGTCGATGTGCTAAGAATGAAAAAATATGACCTCATGTTTTAGAGGATATGGAGAAAAGTAATGATGTATGATGTGACTTTCATAGGTAGGAAAAATAAAGTCTATAAAAGAGTAATGAGGCTGAGAAAAGAGAGGAGAGGAGGACATGGAGGGCATAGAATGAAGGCATTGGGGCTGGGGTCAATTATTGGATAATTATTGCTACCAATTTTTAATTTTTAGTAACACCTAAAACAAAGAAAATAGGTTGAGCATAAAAGAACTGTTTCACGATCCACATCTCTTTGCATAATTTACTTTACTTAAACCATTTAAATGATAGAAAAACTACTAAAAATGATTCTGGGTAGGTAAGGAGGAAAGAAGTGGGATGCTGCACTGTGATTCTATCTTTCTCTGTTTGCAGCAGATGCTCAATGGGAAGCCCCACATGGCTGTCGCTAGGTGTTATGCGAGGATCAGAAGAGAACAGCTTGTGCAAGCCCCGGGCTGGAATGCTGCAACCTGAAAATAGGCCACAGTCGTCAGATTCATTGTGATTGTTGTGAAGAGCCACTGCTAACAGTGCCCTGGGGGTGTGGATTAGGTAACTTTTCTATTTCTAACCCAGGAATAAATTACTCTACGCGTCAGTTTGCATAATCAAAATACAATACCATGTGCATTATCTACAGACATTCCAGTACAAAAGAATTTTAGGATATTATGAATACATCAACAACATGTGATTTTCACTGATTCTTGTAAAATTTCTAAGGTGAAGACAACTAATTTTTATTTAGTAGCTAGTTTTTGAGGTTTAGAGGCAATGTTGACTAGAATTCATGCAAATAACACCAAAACTTGTTATATTAAATATAGGAAATACTACTATCTTGATAAAATTCTCACTATGACAATTTAACTAAAGAAAAGCATTATTTTAGAAACTGAGAGATATGGGTTTGGGTAACACTACAGGATGAAAGTAAAATTCTTAGAAAAATAGGGCCGGCCCCGTGGCTTAGAGGTTAAGTGCAAGCGCTCCGCTACTGGCGGCCCAGGTTCGGATCCTGGGCGCGCACCGACGCACCGCTTCTCTGGCCATGCCGAGGCCGTGTCCCACATACAGCAACTAGAAGGATGTGCAACTATAACATACAACTATCTACTGGGGCTTTGGGGAAAAAAGGAGGAGGTTGGCAATAGATGTTAGCTCAGAGCCAGTCTTCCTCAGCAAAAAGAGGAGGATTAGCATGGATGTTAGCTCAGGGCTGATCTTCCTCACAAAAAAAAAATTTTTTTTTTAAAAATATTTCAAATAGGAGCACTTAATGGAAAATTAAAAAAAATTAGAATAGGGAAAAACAGAAAAAAAGAAATCATTTTGTTTAGGCAAAACATAGTGTGTTTAAGACAAATATAATGTTCAGAGAGTTACTAAATTAATAAATATGAGAAAGGTTGCTATAAAACTGTTATTATTTTCAGCTTAATAAAGAACTAAATTTGGGCCTAATGAAGAGACTATTTTACTGATATGTCATTAAAAATTTGAAGGATTAGCTCTTAAAGACAATTTCTTTCTTTGGATAAAGTAGAAAATTATGATATAATTTTCATAGCCAGTCTACAGTCAGAAATGGTTTATTTTTCATACTATTTCACAGGACAGAGGCCTGGCACCATTTGGCTCTGAAGTAGTCTATGCGTCTTCTAGACAGAAGAGATAATTTCCTTTCATCTATGAAATTACTCAGGAGATGAAACACAGCAGAACCTCAGCTTGCTATGAGGATTAAATCTCACATTTGGATAGTAATTTTACCTTTGTTAAGCAGCTTATCATTGATTAACTCACTTTATTTTCATTATAATATTATATGATATTATTGAAATTTGAAGTTCTTTATCTATTGCCAAAACACAAATATCTACTAACATTTTGTTTTAATTTCTTATAAACACAATTATTTAATTTTTAAATCTATTTTCCTTCACTTTCTCCCACTTTTTCTATAAGGTATTTTATCCACCCCCTTCCGCCCCCCACACAATACTGGGAGCTGGGAAACAGCAGTGAATAAGACAGGCCTGGTCTTTACCCTCCTGCCACTGACAATCCGTGGGGGATTCAGAAATTAAAGAACACGTTGCGACTGTGGCCAGGGGAAGGATCCAGGGCTTTGGAAGTCTCTCATGCCCTTGAGCCTACAGCATTTCTTTTCTTTTCTTTTTCTTTTTTAAATTTTTTGTTTATTGAGGTAACATTGGTTTATAACATTGTATACATTTCAGGTGTACATCATTATACTTTTTTTTTTTTTTTTTTGGCTTTGAAAATAATTCTGGGAAAAGTTTATTAAAGTGTTTATCTCAGTGCTTAGCAAATAGTAGGTGATTAGAACATAAACACTTGCTTTTCTTCTTGTCAATAAGACATTAAACTTGCTTTTATTGAATGGATGATGCTAGTGGTATTTTTTTTTTTTAATTTTTTGTTTATTGCAGTAACATTGTAAAAATTTCAGGTGTGCATCATTGTACTTCTATTTCTGCATAGATTACATCATGTTCACCACCAAAATACTAATTACAACCCATCACCACACACATGTACCGAATTATCCCTTTCACCCTCCTCCCTCTCCCCTTCCCCTCTGGTAACCACCAGTCCAATCTCTGTCCCTATGTGTTTGTTTATTGTTGTTATTATCTACTACTTAATGAAGGAAATCATGTGGTATTTGACTTTCTCCCTCTGACTTATTTCACTTTGCATTATACTCTCAATGTCCATCCATGATGTCACAAATGGCTGGATTTCATCATTTCTTATGGCTGAGTAGTATTCCATTGTGTATATATACCACAGCTTCTTTATCCATTCGTCCCTTGATGGGCTCTTAGGTTGCTTCCAAGTCTTGGCTACTGTGAGTAACGCTGCAATGAACACATGGGTGCATGTACCTTTACAAATTGGTGTTTTCAAGTTCTTTGGATAAATACCCAGCAGTGGGATGGCTGGATCATATGGTAGTTCTATCCCTGATTTTTTGAGGAATCTCCACGCTGTTTTCCATAGTGGCTGCACCAGTTTGCACTCCCACCAGCAGTGTATGAGAGTTCCCTTCTCTCCACATCCTCTCCAACACTTGTTGTTTCCTGTCTTGTTAATTATAGCCATTCTGACGGGCGTGAGGTGATATCTCATTGTAGTTTTGATTTGCATTTCCCTGATAGTTAGTGATTTTGAACATCTTTTCATGTGTCTGGTGGCCATCTGTAGATCTTCTTTGGAGAAATGTCTGTTCAGGTCCTTTGCCCATTTTTTAATTGGGTTGGTAGTTTTTTGGTTGGTAAGATGCATGAGTTCTTTATATATTTTGGATATTAAGCCCTTATCAGAAGTATGGTTTGCAAATATCTTCTCCCCATTGTTAGGTTGTCTTTTCGTTTTGTTGATGGTTTCCTTTGCTGTGCAGAAGCTTTTTAGTTTGATGTAGTCCCATTTGTTTATTTTTTCTATTGTTTCTCTTGCCCGCTCAGACATGGTGTTTGAGAAGATGTTGCTAAGACTGATGTCGAAGAGTGTACTGCCTATGTTTTCTTCTAGAAGTTTCACAGTTTCAGGTCTTACATTCAAGTCTTAATCCATTTGGAGTTAATTTTTGTGTATGGTGTAAGGTAAGGGTCTACTTTCATTTTTTTGCATATGGCTATCCAGTTTTCCCAACACCATTTGTTGAAGAGACTTTCTTTTCTCCATTGTATGTTCTTGGCTCCTTTGTCAAAGATTAGCTGTCCATAGATGTGTGGGTTTATTTCTGGGCTTTCGATTCTATTCCATTGATCTGTGTGTCTGTTTTTGTGCCAGTACCATGCTGTTTTGGTTACTACAGCTTTGTAGTATATTTTGAAATCAGGGAGTGTGATACCTCCAGCTTTGTTCTTTTTTCTCAGGGTCTTTTGTAGTTCCATATAAATTTTAGGATTCATTGTTCTATTTCTATGAAAAATGTTGTTGGAACTTTGATAGGGATTGCATTGAATCTATAGATTGCTTTAGGAAGTATGGACACCTTAACTATGTTAATTCTTCCAATCCAAGAGCATGGAATATCTTTCCATTTCTGAGTGTCTTCTTCAATTTCTTTCAACAATGTTTTATAGTTTTCGATGTACAGATCTTTCACTTCTTTGGTTAAGTTTATTCCTAGATATTTTATTCCTTTTTTTGCAATTGTAAATAGAATTGTATTCTTAATTTCTCTTTCTGCTACTTTGTTGTTATTGTATAGGAATGCAACTGATTTTTGAATGTTGATTTTGTATCCTGCAACTTTACAGTATTCGTTTATTACTTCTAAAAGTTTTTTGGTGGATTCTTTAGGGTTTTCTATATATAAAATCATGTCATCTGCAAATACTGACAGTCTCACTTCTTCCTTTCCAATTTGGATCCCTTTTATTTCTTTTTCTTGCCTGATTGCTCTGGCTAGGACTTCCAATACTATATTAAATAGAAGTGGTGAGAGTGGGCATCCTTGTCTGGTTCCTGTTCTTAAAGGGATAGCTTTCAGTTTTCATTATTGAGGATGATATTAGCTGTGGGTTTGTCATATATGGCCTATACTGTGTTGAGGTACTTTCCTTCTATACCCATTTCATTTGGAGTTTTTATCATAAATGGATGCTGTATCTTGTCAAATGCTTTCTCTGCATCTATTGAGATGATCGTGTGATTTTTATTCTTCATTTTACTAATGTGGTGTATCACGTTGATTGATTTGTGAATGTTGAACCATCCCTGCATCCCTGGAATAAATCCCACCTGATCATGGTGTATAATATTTTTAATGTATTGTTATATGCGATTTGCTAGTATTTTGTTGAGGATTTTTGCATTGATATTCATCAGTGATATTGACCTGTCATTTTCTGTTTTTGTCCTTGTCTGGTTTTGGTATCAGGGTAATGTCGGCTTAGTAGAATGAGTTAGGGATCTTGCCCCCACTCCTCAGTTTTTTGGAAGAGTTTGAGAAGGATAGGTATTAAGTGTTCTTTGAATGTTTGGTAGAATTCACCAAGGGAAGCCGTCTGGTCCTGGACTTTTATTCCTGGGGAGGTTTTTGATTACTGTTTCGATCTCCTTACTCGTGATTGGTCTATTCAAATTCTCTATTTCTTCTTGATCCAGTTTTGGAAGGTTGTATGATTCTAAGAATTTATCCATTTCTTCCAGATTGTCGAATTGGTTGGCATATAGCTTTTCATAGTGTTCTCTTATAATCTTTTGTATTTCTGAGGTGTCTATGCCTTTTAATTGGAGCATTTAGTCTATTGAAATTTAAGGTAGCTATTGATAAGTATGTACTTACTGCCATTTTTTAACTTTTTTTCTTGCTATTTTAGTAGTCCTTCTCTGTTCCTTTCTTCTTCTCTTGCTGTCTTCCCTTGTGGTTTGATGGCTTTCTTTAGTATTATGTTTGGGTTCCTTTCTCTTAGTTTTTTGTGTATATATTGTAGGTTTCTGGTTTGTGATTACCATGTAGTCCACATACAGTAACCTACATATATAGGAATCTATAGTAAGTTGATGGTCTCTTTAGTTTGACCTCTGTCTGAAAGCTCTACTCTTTAACTCCCCTCCTCCCTCATTTTATGTTTTTGATATCTAACCTCTTTTTTGTGCATTTTGTATCCATTACCCTCTTATCATGGAAATAGATAATTTTTCCTATTTGTGGTCTTCTCTTTTCCCCTTAAATAAGTCCCTTTAGCATTTCTTGTAAGACTGGTTTCTTGGTGAAAAACTCCTTTAATTTTTGCTTGTCTTGGAAACTTCTTATCTCTCCTTCCATTTTGAATGATAACCTTGCTGGGTAGAGTATTCTTGGCTGTAGGTTTTTTCCTTTTAGCACTTTAAATATATCTCTTCTAGACTGTAAAGTTTCTGCTGAGTAGTCAGCTGATAGCCTTATGGGGTTTCCTTTGTATGTAACTTGTCTTTCTCTTGCAGCTTTTAGGATTCTCTCTTTATCTTTAGTTCTGGACATTTTAATTATGATGTGTCTTGGTGTGGGCCTCTTTGGGTTTATTTGGTTAGTGCTCTCTGTGCTTCCCGTACCTGGATGTCTGTTTCCTTCCTTAGGTTAGGGAAGTTTTCCTCTATTATTTCTTCAAACAGATTCTCTGCCCCTTTGTCTCACTCTTCCTTCTGTGACACCTATAGCATGGATGTTAGTATGCTTGATGTTGTCCCAAATGTCCCTTAGACTGTCCTCACTCTTTTGAATTCTTTTTTCTTTTACTTGTTCAGCTTGGATGATTTCTTCTAGTTTTTTATCAAGCTCACAGATCTGTTCTTCTGTCTCCTCTACTCTGCTTTTTAGTCCCTCTAGTGAATTTTTCATTTCCAGTATTGTATTCTTCATTTCTGATTGGTTCTTTTTTATATCTTCCATTTCTTTTTTTTTTTTTTTTGTGCGGAAGATCAGCCCTGTGCTAACATCTGCCAATCCTCCTCTTTTTTTGCAGAGGAAGGCTGGCCCGGGGCTAACATCCGTGCCCATCTTCCTCCACTTTATACGGGATGCTGCCACAGCATGGCCTGCCAAGCTGTGCATTGGTGCATGCCTGGGATCTGAACCAGCAAACCCCAGGACACTGCAGTGGAGCACGTGCACTTAACCGCTTGTGCCACCGGCCGGGCCCCTATCTTCCATTTCTTTGTTGATATTCTCACTGAGTTCATTCATTCTTCTTCCAAGATCAGTGAGCATCCTTAACACTCTGTTTGAGCTCTCTGTCAAGTAGGTTGCTCATTTCTGTTTCACTTATTTCCTTTTCTGGGGTTTTGTCCTGTTCCCTTATGTAGAATGTATTCCTTTGCCTCCTCATTTTGCCTCTTTCCCTGTGCTTGTGTGTAAGTATTAGGTAGGTCAGCTACATCTCCTGCTCTTGGAGAGGTCACCTTATATAAGTGATACCTTATGAGGCCCAGTAGTGTGCTTCCCTCAGTTCTGAATGTCCAGGATTGACCCCTATGTGGGCTACGTGTGTCCTTCTGTTGTGGTGTGGTTGCTCTCTCTGTAGGTGCCCAGGGAGGCTGAGCTATGCCCCTGGCCAGCTGTTGTAATGCTCAGCTGCTTGTAGTTGTTGTGGGCCCTTCAGTCTCTTTATCTGGTGTGGGGAGCCCCAGCACAGTTGGCTGCAAGTTCTAATACCACATTTGTGTTGCAGTATTTCTTTTAAGTGAGTAGGCCCCCAGTGTGGCAGGTTGTTAGGCTCAGGGGCTTACAATTGCTATATGCCTCCAGCCTTTGGGTCTCTTGTCAGCACTCTGAGGATTGCAGTTGGGTGGGGCTGGCCTCAGGCACGGGAGCACCCAATGGTTTCAGGCTTTGGAAGGTGGGGCAAACCTCCTATGTGGGCCTTTGGTAAGCACAAGTCTTCTGCAGCCGACAAGCCCTGCCACCCACAGGTCCACACACACAGTCATTCTACATTCTGAATTTGCCTTTGCAATTTCTACACTGAAAATATTTTTGTCACTTCAAATATAAATATTGATGCTTTTTATGTGTAAAGTGTTCTGATTCTACTATGTTTAATACAAAGCTGAGAAAAGATAAACTAGGCTTTTCTGCTAGCTCACCTTGTTTAACAAACTGAAATGCAAACAGAAAAAAAGAATGAAAAAAAGTGTAATATCCAAGAACTATGGACAGTTACAGAAGGAGTATCATTTGCATTACCCAAATACCAGAAAGGAAAGAAAGAGAGAAAGAAATAGAAGAAATATTTGAAGTAATAATAGCTGAGAATTTCCAAAATTAATGGCTGACACCAAACCACAGATCCAGAAGGCTTAGGAAACACCAAGTGAGATAAATCTATACCAAGACATATCACATTCAAACTGCAGGAAACCAAAGACAGAGAAAATCTTGAAAGAAGCCAGAGAAAAATAACACCTTACCTATAAAGCAACAAGGATAAGAATTACATTGAACTTCCCATTAAAAAATATGCAAGCAAGAAGTGGATTGAAATATTCAACGTGTTGAAAGTAGGACACCAACCCAAAATTCTACACCCAGTGAAATTATTCTTCAAAAGTGATAGAAAAACACAGACTATCTCAGACAAACAAAAATCGAAGGAAGTTTTGAACAGTAGATCTGCCCTGTGAGAAATGTTAAAAAACATCCTTCAGATGGAAAATGATACAGGTTATAAAGGACACAGAAACTTAGATCTACATAAAGAAAGAAACAAAGTTGAAGAAGGAATAAATGAAAGTAAAATAAAAAATCATTTATTTTTCTTACTCTTAATTAATTGACTAGGTAGCTGCTTTTTTCAAAGTAATAATACAGTAATTTATTGGGTACTTATACCATATGAACAAGTAAAATGAATGACAGTAATGTTACAAAAAACAAGAGGGAGGGCTTGAGAATATTTGGTTATAAGGTTACTGCACTACCACTGAAGTGGTAGAGTGTTACATAAAAGAGGACTTAGATGCCTTGCAAATGTATATTTCAAACTCTAAAAAAATCATAGAAAGAAGTATAATCAAGATACTAAGTAAAGTGAGAAAATGGAATAATATAAGATGATCAATTAATACAAGAAAAGGAAAAAAAAGAAGGCAAAAAAAAAAAAAAAAACAAAGAACAAACCCAGTGAATTAAAAAACAGTTAATATGGTAGATATTAACCCAACTATATCAATAATTACCCTAATTAAAAAATAAAGACTGTCAGAGTGAAGAAAAAAAGAAAGACCCAGCTATCTCTTGCCTAGAAGAAACCTATTCTAAACAGAAAAACACAGACAAAAGTCAAGGAGTGGAGAAAAATGTACCATGCTAACACTAATCAAAAGAAAGTTACAGTAGCTACATTAATTTCAGACAAAGCAGACTTTAGAACAAGGAAAATTATTAGGGATAAAGAAGGACATTATATAATGACAAAGGAGGCAATTCTCCAAGAAGACATAACAATCCTTAATGTGTATGCACCTAGCATCAAAATATGTGAGGCCCAAGCTGACAGAATTGCAAGGAAAAGTAGACATACCCAGAGACTCTGGTTAAAGATGGTGACATAGGAGGCTCCTAAATTTCCCTCCTCCCATGGACTCACCAAATGTACAGCTATACATAGAGCAATTCCCTCTGAGAGAAATCCAGAAAATAGATGAGTGACTCATACACATTGGGCAATCGACAAGAGGCACATTCTTGTCATAAACTCCACCCCTGGCACAGTGCCTTACAATCAGCACAAAAATATTAAATAAAACTATAACTATAATAATTTGTTAATGGATACAAAATATATGACATCAAATTGTAAAATGTAGGGGGAATCTAAAAATGTAGTTTTTCTATGCATTCAAAGTTACATTGCATTTAGCTTAAAGTAGACTGTTATAACTATAAGATATTTTATATAAGCCTCATGGCAAACACAAAGTAAAACATACAGTAGATACACAAAAGATAAAGAGAAAGGAATCAAAGCATACCACTACAGAAAATTATTAAATCACAAAGAAAGAGAGCAAAAGGGGAAGAAAGAAAAAAAGAAACTGCAAAGCAGCCAGAAAACAATGACTGTAACGGCAACAGTTCATCTATACCTATCAATAATTCCTTTAGACACAAATGGACTAACTTCTCTAATCAAAAGACATAGGGTGGCTAAATGGATAAAAAACAAGACCCAACTATGTACTATCTATAAAAGACTCACTTCAACTTTAAGGATACACATAGAATGAAAATGAAGGGAGGGAAATTAGCATTCCATGCAAATGGAAAACAAAAGAAACCAGAGGTAGCTATACATTTATCAGACAAAATAGACTTTAAGCTCAAGACTGTAACAAGAGACAAAGAAGGTCATCATATAATGATAAAGGGGTCATTTCACTGAGAGGGTATAACATTTGTAAATATTTATGCATCCAACATCAGAGCGCCTGAATATGTAAAGTGAATATTAACATATGTGAAGAGAGAAATACACAATACGATAATAGTAGGGGACTTCAATACCCCACTTTCAACAATGGGCAGATCATCCACACAGAAAATCAATAAGGAAACATTGGACATAAACTATGTGTTAGTTCAGATGGACTTATTGGATATTAACAGAGTATTCCATCCAACAGCAGCAGAATATACATTCTTCTCAAGCGCACGTGAAGCGTTCTCCAGGATAAACCATATATTAGACCACAGAACAAGTCTTAATAAACTTAAGAAGATTGAAATCATATCAAGCATCTTTCCCTACCAACATGGTATGAAACTAGAAATTTATTAAAAGAAGAAAACTGGAAAATTCACAAATATATGGAAATTAAACAACACACTCCTTAACAACAAATGGGTCAATAAAGAAACCAAAGGGAAATGAAAAATACCTTGAGACAACTAAAATTGAAAACACAACATAACAAATCATATGGGATGCATCAAAAGCAGTTCTAAGAGGAAGTTTATAGCGATAAATGCCACATTAAGAAAAAAGAAAGATCTCAAACAATTTAACTTTACACTTCAAGGAATTAGAAAAAAGAGGAACACAGTAAGCCTGAAGTTGGTAGAAGGAAGGGAATAAAAAAGATTGGAGTAGAAATAAATAAAATAGAGAATAAAAAGAAAATAGAAAAATCAATGAAACTAAGAACTAGTTTTTTGAAAAGATAAACAAAATTGCAAACTGAGAAAAAAAAAGAGAAGACTCAAACAAAATCAGAAATTAAAGAGGAGACATTACAACTTATACCACAGATATAATAAGGATCATAAGAAACTACTGTGAGCAATTATACACCAACAAATTGGACAACTTAGAAGAAATGGATGAATTCCTAGAAACAAATTTATCAAGACTGAATCAGGGAGAAATGAAAAATGTTAACAGAACAATTACTAGTAAGGAGATTGGATCAGTAATCAAAAATCTCCCAACAAAGAAAAGTCCAGGACCAGATGGCTTCACTGGTGAATTTTACTGAATGTTTAAAGAAGAATTAATACTAATCCTTCTCAAATTCCTTCAAAAAATGGAACAAGGGGGAAAAATTACAAACTCATTTTACAGTGCCAGCATTACGCGGATACCAAAGCCAGACAAGAACACTACAAGAAAAAATGAATGTAAGACCTGACTATAAAACTCCTAGAAGAAAACATGGGGAGTATGGACCTTGACATTGCTCTTGGCAATGATTTTTTGATTTGACAGCAAAAGCACAGGTGAAAAAAGCAAAAAGAAACAAATGGGACTACATCAATCTAAAAAGCTTCTGCACAGCAAAGGAAAACATCAACAAAATGAAAATGAAGTCTATTGAATAGTAAAAATAAAGGGTTAATATCCAAAATATATAAAGTACTCCTAAAACTCAATAGCAAAAAAAGCAAAGAACTCAATTAAAAATTGGGCATAGACCTGAATAGACATTTTTCCAAAGAAGACATACAAATGGCCAACAGATTCACGAAAAGGTGCTCAGCATCACTAATCATCAGGAAAATACAAATCAAAATCACAATGAGATATCACTTCACACCTGTTAGAATCTCTATTACCAAAAAGACAGCAGGAAAAAATGCTGGCAAGGCTATGGAGGAAAGGGAACTCTTATACACTGTTGGTGGTAATGTAAACTGGTACAGCCAATACGGAAAACAGTATGAAGGGTTAAAGAAATTAAAAATAAAAAATGCAATCAGAAAAAAATTAAAAATAGAGCTACCCACTTCTGGGTATATATCCAAAGGAAATGAAATTAATATCTCAAAGAGTTATCTATACAGTTATGCACTGCATAACGTTTTAGTCAACAATGGGCCCTATGTATGATGGTGGTGCCATAATATTAGTGCCATATAACCTAGATATGTAGTAGGCTATGCCATCTAGGTTTGTGTAAGTATACTCTATGATGTTTGCACAAAGACAAAATTGCCTAATGACACATTTCTTAGAGCGTCATTCATGGTTCATGACTGCTTTCCTATGTTCATTGCAACATTATTTATAATAGCCAAGGTATGAAAACAATCTAAGTGTCTGTTGATAGATGAATGGATAAAGAAAATGTGATACACACACACGCACACGCATACACATATACACAGTGGAATATTATTCAGCCTTAAAAAGGAATGAAATCCTGCCGTTTGCAACAATGTGGATGATCCTGAGGGCATGTTACTTGAAATAAGACAGAGAAAGACAAATGCTATGTGGTATCACTTATATGCGGAATCTAAAAAAAAAAAGTCAAATTCATAAAACGGTGAGTAGAATGGTGGTTGCCAGGGCCTGGGGAGTGGGGAAAATAGGGAAAGGTTGGTAAAAGGGTAGAAACTTTTAGTTATAAGATGAATAAGATATGATGACCTAATATATAACATAGTGACTGCAGTTGATGATACTGCACTGATACTGTACTGTATAATTGAAATTTGTTAAGAAAGTAGAACTTAAGTGCTCTCATCACTTAAAAAGGTAAATATGTGAGGTGATGGATGTGTTAATTCAACGAAGGAATTCCTTTCACAATGTGCACATATCAAATGATCATATTGTACACTTAAAATGTTTAATTTTATTTGTCAATTATACATCAATAAAACTGAAAAAAATTAGACACATCTACATTATAGTTGGAGACATCAACACCATTCTTTCAAAAACTGATAGACCCAGCAGTAAGAATGTCAACAATGATATAGTTAAATTGAGCAGCATGTTAATCAATGGTATATAACTGACATTTATAGAACACGTCATCCAACAACAGCAGAATACAGATACTTCTCGAGCTTACATGGAACAGTCGCCAAGATAATCCACCCTCTGGCCCATAAAACACACCTTGCCAAATTTAAAAACATAGAAATATGACCAAGTGTGCTCTCAGACCACAATGGAATTAACTAGAAATCAATAAAAAGAAGACAGCTGGACAATCCTAAAATATTTGGAGATTAGACTACATAGTTCTAGTAACACATAGTTCAAAGAAGTCTCAAGAGAAACTTAAAAATAAAAATAAAAAAATGTAATAACTTAGATGAAATGGACCAATTCCTTAAAAAAAATATTACTAAATAACACAAAGAGAAATAGATAATCTGAATCTATTAAAGAAATTGAATCAATAATTAAAAACTTTCTAAAAAAGAAAGGAACAGATTCAGGTGGTTTAACTGGTGAATTCTACTAAACATTTATTGAAGAAATAATACCAATTCTCTAAAATTTCCTTCAGAAGATGGAAGCAGAGAGAATACTTCCACATTCATTCTGTAAAACTAGTGTTACTCTAATATAAAACTAGATAAAGACATTACAAGAAAGGAAGACTACAGACCAAATGAACAGAGATTTAAAAAAAATCCTTACTTAATATTACTTAAATATTAGCAAATTGAACCAAAGAATGTATGAAAAGAATCATGCACAGTGACCAAGTGAGATTTATTCCAGGTATACAAGGCTGATTCAGCATTTGAAAATCAGTAAATGTAATCCACCACATCAGTAGGCTAAAGAGGAAAAATCATATGATCATATCAATTGTTGCACAAAATATTTCCTCAATTTCATAAAGAATATGTATAAAAACCTACAGCTAACATCATACTTAATGATGAGAAACCAGATACTTTCCTCCTAAAATAGGGAACATGGCAAGGATGTCCCCTCTCTTCACTCCTATTCAATGTGATACTGGGAATCCTAGTAATTACAGTAAGACAAGAAAAGGAAATAAAAGGTATACAGGTTGGGAAGAAAGAAGCAAAACTGCACTTGTCTGTAGATGACATGGTTGTCTACGTAGAAGATCCCAAAGAATCAACAGCAACAAAAAAACTTCTGGAATGAGTAAGCATTTAAAGCAAGGTGACGGAATACAATGGTAATATACAAAAGTCAGTTGCTTTCCTGTATACCAGCAATGAAAAATTGGAACTTGAAATTAAAAGCACAATATCATTTACATTAGCAACAAAAATTAAAATGCCTAGGAATGAATCTAACAAAATATGTATAGGATCTATAGTAAATAGAAAACTACAAATCTCTAATGAAGGAAAGGAAATAAAATTTAAATAAATGAAGAGATATTCTATGGTCATGGATTGAAAGACCCAATATTGTTAAAATCTAAATTATTTGCAACTTGATTTATAGATTAAGTACAATATGAATGAAAATATCAGCAAGCTATTTTGTGGATTTCAAAAAACTAATTCTAAAGTTTATATGGAAAGCAAAAGACCCAGAATAGCCAACACAATTGTGAAGAGGAAGAACAAAGTTAGTGGGCTGTTCCACATGACTTCAAGACTTACTAAAAGGCTATAGCAATCAAGACAGAAAGGTATTAGCCGAAGAAGAGACATATAGATCAATGGAATAAGATAAAAAGCCTCAAAATACCCACATACAAATATAGTGAACTGATCTGTGATGAATGGACAAAGGGAATTCAATTGAGAAATGACAGTCTTTTCAACAAATGGTGCTATAACAATTGGATCTCCATATAGAAAGGAAAAAGAAAGACTAGAAGAAAGCAAAAAATGAAAAAGAATCTTGACAGAGATTTTACATCTTTTATAAAAATTAACTCAAAATGGACCATGAGCCTAAATGTAAAATGCAAAAGTATAAAAATCTAGAAGGATTCATAATGAATTTTTAAGTACAACACAAAACCGTGTTTCATGAAAGAAAAAATTGATATATTGGACTTTATTAAAATTAAAAACTCCTGCTCTGTTGAAGACAATTGTTAAAAGAAGGAAGAGAAAAGCAACATACTAAGAGGAAATATTTGCAAAACGAATAGCTAATGAAGGACTTGTATCTAAAATATACAAAGAACTCTTAAAACTCAACTGTAAGAAAACAGAACCCAATTAAAAAATTGGGCAAAATATATGAACAGACATATCAACAAGGAAGATGTAGAGATAGCAAATAAGCATATGTGAAGATGCTTAATATTACTATTCATTAGGGGATTGCAAATTGAAACAACAATCATTACATACCAATTAGAATGACTGAAATATTTGGCAATGCTAGCTATTGGCTAGGATACAGAACAACAGTAACTCCAATTCATTGTATGTGGAAATACAAAATAGTACAACAACTTTGGAAGACAGTCTGGCAGCTCTTACAAATCTAAACATAGTCTAATCATATGATCTAAAAATTGCACTCCTAGGTATTTACTCAACTGATTTGAAAACTTATGTCCACACAAAAAAACTACATGCAAATGTTTATAGAGGCTTTATTTACAATCACCAAAAGCTGGAAGCAACCAAGATGTCTTTCAACAGGTAAGTGGAAAAACAAACTATGATACGCCCATACAATGGAATATTATTGCATACACCCAATAATGGAATATTATTCTGTGATAAAAAGAAATGAACTATCAAGCCACGAAAAGGCAGAGGAACTTTGAATGCATATTGGTAAGTAAGAGAAGCCAGTCTAAAAAATAAAAATTAGAGCAGTTCAGGCAAGAGTCCTAAAAGGAAGGTGCTTGGAAGATCAGGAACAAGGACACTTGTGGAAGACACATGCAGAGGGATGCAAGGGACGTGGGCACAAAGTGAGAGGAACTTTGTATTTCACATTTATATTCACCAGAGATCATATGTTTCAGGGGAGATATGGAGCGACCAGTTGGACAGGACGACTTATGCAGTAGCTGTCAGCCAGTGTCTGTACTTAGCTCCCCCAGTGCTTAGACAGTGGGCCCATGGCCACAGCAGCCATGGCAGAGATGGAAACTATGGATTCACAGCGTGGGCTTCCTCCCACCAGGGCTGATCTAGCCTTATTGCAAATTAAAGTTTGATGTGTCAGAAAAAGAGAATAAAGCTGAGTCCCAGTATGGTATCATGTCTTAAAGAGATCAACCAGCTGTTTAGTGGCAATTTTAGTTTAACAGAGCCTTCTACTCTGGAAAGAAAAGTGATTCATGCTGATGAGGACTAACAAATATTCTAAATGTGAATTTGCCTTTCCTTCCCACCCCACAGTACCTTTGACAATACCACTACCCAAGGGCTCAGAGAGAGTATGATTTATAGACATAAGACCTCTCACAACATTGTTTAGGACTAAGGAACCCATTCATTGCACAGGAGGTGTGGCACTGAGCATATAACCATTAAATCCCATGGTTCTACCACATATTTCACCATCCAGAAGCATCCAGTCTGACGGAGTCTAGCAACAGAACTTTCAAGATGCAGCTGAGTGATGGCTTGGAGCAGAGCCTCTGTAAAGTTAGGATGTTATCCTTTCAGTGTGTTATGTAACTTCAAATAGCTTCCATTAGGTGATTCTGTGTCATCAGCAGGTAGAATACACAGGTCCAAAAACCAACGACTAGAAGTGGGAATGACTCTGGTAACTCATCACTCTCATTGACCCATTTGGAGTATCTGTGCTTTCTTCCTTTTAACTCTAGGTTCCGTGGATCTAAAGGACGTGGTTCACACAAGAAAGATAACTCCATCAATGAACACAGGCAGGGTTGAATTAAACTTAAAGCTACCTGCCACCAGCTCATGTTTGCCTCCTCATAGCCTTGGGAAAACAAGTAAGGAATGGAATTACTATACTAATAGGGGTAATTGACTTTTGTCATCAAAATAAAGTATAGTCACAACTACATAATAAAACTAAGGAAGAATCTCTTCTAGAGTAGATCACTCATGTGATCCATTGGGATGTCTCTTGGTGTTCCCATGTCCAATTTTAACTGTGAATGGCTAACTACAGTAACCACAGTCTGATAAGAGCGTGGTAACAGGGACTTAAATCCTTTATGGATGAAAGTCGGAGTCACCCACTGGTCAAGACATCTGGGCCAGGAGGTGTGCTAGATGAGAGTATGGGGAATCTAAATGGGTGGCAAAGGAGAGACATAATATCAATAATTACGACCTTGGAACCGACTTAAAGCACGGGTTATAGGTTGTCCCACTAAACATCCTCCCGTAAGTTTTTTTCCAAGTAATTATTAACAATCAGGATTTTAAAGAAGCTGTGACCTAGTAGTGTATGCTTAATGTAAGAAACAAATGGGTCCGAGCAGTGAAAGGGGTGGACACTGGCACACACTGTCAGTGTCTGTCAGTGTTCCGCTCAGATTCCTTCTACAGATTCTATGTACCTCTTCTCCGGTTTTGGTGTGCTTCATTGCTAACAGTTCACACCTGCGAACTTCTCTAGAGGACTACCTTGAAGTTATTGGAGCTGCTTCATTTGAGGCACCAAGAGCCAGAAGTGCCTGGCAGTTCAGTTCCTCTCCAAGTAGCCCCATAACGACTGACTGGAATGTGAAGATGACAGCCCAGGTCCCTTGCCTCCAGAGGGGGCAGCTCCACAGTGAGATGGATTCTCTGCGGCTTCCCACGGGATCAGGCAGAGGCTAGAACTTCATCTTTCTTGGCTTCTTCTCCTTTCCTTTCCTTTCCTGTTTCTCCCATTACCTACTAGAAAGTTTCTTCTAGGAGCAATTTCTGAATAAATCATTTGCATAAGAATCCTTATCTCAGGATCTGCTTCTGGGAAATCTGACCCAGGACTGTGAAAATTTTTCAATAACACATGTTGGGACTGCTGACTATCCTTTTGAAAGATAATAAAATTATATCCCCACTTCTCACTATACACAAGAATAAATTTAAAATAGATTAAAGAGATAACTGAATAACATTAATAAATAAAATATAAGAAAATATTTTGAATAATCTTGGGATAGCAAGCTTTTTTGGGCATGGTGTGAAACCAATATAAAAAAATAAGGGAATATAACAATGAACTAATGTGAGGTTTTCTGATGAGCAAAACATGCACTATGTTAAAAAGATGAAAGACAGATTGAAAAAATATTTGCAATACATATAACACAGGGTTTCATAAATTATATTTAAGAAGGCCCTAAAACTAAAAAATATAAACCAAATAACCCAAAGAGAAAAATGAGAAGAAAGAATATGTAAAGGTAATTCACAGATGGAATGTGCTTAACCACACTAGTAAAAAATGCAAATTAAAACTAAACATTATCCTCTGAATAGGATATTGGAAAAAAGCTATGACTGGCAAGAGTATCTAAAAATGGGTGCTTACATCTACCTCTGGATAGAGAGAATTTTGGCAGTTGGTATCCATTGACGTTTTGAATGTCCAAACTTGAACTTCAGGAATACCTTTTGTAAGAATTTATCCTACAGAAATACTTTCAGGATTGAAAAGATACGCAAATACAGATGTTTTGTAAAATCAATTGGAAATTAATTAAATGCAGTATTGAGCAACTAATCAGAGATGATTTAAAGTTTCATTAATAAAAGAACCACTGAAAAATCATACAGAGATCAAAAGAATGATGTGATTTATATGAGCTGACTTTGAAAGGACTTTGACACAAGGGTAAAAAATAAGTATATTGCAGAAAAACGTGTAGTGTATGGTTACATTTGTATAACAACACCATCAACAACAAAACGTGTGTGTGCGTGTGCACGTGCTTTCACATATACTGTACATTTACCAACTTCTGTCTGGATTGATGTATGTCTTCTGCTCCCTGATCGCTGATCTGTGTTCCATGAGTCGTCTCTCATCACCACATACATTTGTGCTATTCAGTGTTCATTGCACTGTAATTGTAGGAGTTAAGAACAGCAGTTTTACAGTCAGCTCTATTAGAACGACAGCTCCACCCTCTGAGAGCTATTGACCTTCAGCGAGTTCCTCACCTCCCTAAGCTTCAATAACCTCATTTGCTAAAGGTAGGTAAGAACAGTACCTCTACTTCTTTAGAGAGGCAAAATAAGAACATAAGATAAGGCTTGCGAATTGCCCACCAAAGTCAGCAGCTATTCATCGTCCCCACAGGGAGTCTTCCTTCAGATTCTGTGGCTAAAGAAGTGGAATTTTGAATGAAGTCTCATGGCTCTCAAACTTTTAGAGGGAAAATAAAAATTGAAGTCTTCTGTATCTAAAATATCTTTTCAAAGTAAAATATAAAACTACACAGTAGTTTAATTAAAAATTCCTAAAAAATGTCAAAAATCACAATTAAGCCCTCCAGTCTCTTTTTTAATTTTGCCATCTCTCTTTAGCAAATCTCTTTAATATTGTGAGAGAAGCACAAGGTTTTTTTTTTTTTTTAAGAATCAAACACTTGCAGCTCAATACTACATGAAAAAAAAAGTATATGTTGAAGTAAGGGACTAGATAACAGAGCGTAGGGGAAGAGGGAGAATCCCCCTCTGACCTTTCCTTTAAGGCTCTTATGGCTGGCCAAATAATTAAAAGACAGATTAACAGGAGAAAATAATACCTAGTTTAATAATATGTATACATGGGAGAAACCAGGGACACTGAGTTTTTCAGCACAATGGCAGAGATTCTCGTCTTAAATACTATCTTCAGCTAAAGACAAAGGAGGATGATGGGGGTGGGGGGAGTCAGTTACAGAAGATTACCAGAAAAGCACAGTAAATAAGAGTAAGTTTATTATGCAGATTTAAGGCCTCACCCTTCACATTGATAAGTTTCTAGAAATGAGGTCATCCCCCCTCTCCCCAGTACAGAGAGGGAGATACCTTTACAAATGGAGATTTCCCTTATAAATGTAAATGTTTGTCTGGCAACTCCCAGCAGGGCTACCCAGAGAATGTGGCCAGGAAGAGACAGAATTTTTGATAAGAGGGGCTTGGTGCCTTTCCCACTGTAATATCTATTTTACATTATATTACAGCCATCATGATAGTAACTCCTTTCTAAAACAGATCTTTTATGTTAAATTCTTTAGGTAGTTTGGGAGGGGAAACTCAAATGTTCTTCCTGACTTTTCTGAGTCTTTATTGTCTTTAGCTCGAAATAATCCGCATACCAGAGCAGTGAATCTTGGGGTGGCCTGCCCTGAGCACCATCAAGAGTAATAAACTAAAAGCAAAAAGTAAACATTACTAGTAGAAAAACTAAAGTAAATATCCAGGGAAGTCAATGTACTTGAATTACATAAATTGTGTAAAACCTCCACATAACAGTAGTTTAGGAATTAAGATTAATTAATGAGATTGTATTGCCACTGACTCCATTCACAAAGTTATGACATTTATATTATTTTTAGCACCATGTAGTCTTATTAAATACTTCAGAAAGCAAAATAAAAATGAAAAAGCCTAGCTTTTTAAATTTTTTTATTTTTGTTTTTATTATTTTTTATTGCAGTAACATTGGTTTATAAAATTATATAAATTTTAAGTGTATATCATTATATTTCAATTTCTTTGTGGATTACATCTTGTTCACCACCCAAAGACTAATTACAACCCATCACCACACACATATGCCTGATCACCCCTTTCCCCCTCCTCCCTCCCACCTTCACCTCTGGTAACCACCAATCCTGTCTCTATGTGCTTATTTGTTGTTGTTTTTATCTTCTATTTATGGTATCATGGGTATTTATGGATCATATGGTATTTCACCTTCTCCCTCTTACTTATTTTGGTTAGCATAATACCCTCAAGGTCCATCCATGTTGTCACAAATGGCCAGATTTCATCATTTCTTATGGCTGAGTAGTATTCCATTGTGTATATATACCACATCTTCTTTATCCATTCGTCCCTTGATGGGCACCTAGGTTGCTTCCAAGTCTTGGCTATTGTGAATAATGCTGCAATGGTGCATATATCTTTAATCATTCATGTTTCCATGTTTGAAAAAGCCTGGCTTTGAGTTGAGGAAGACCTGATTCTAGCTGTGTGCTCATGCCCAAGTGCTAAACTCCTCTACTCACTTTCTTCCTCTCCAAATAAAGGTATAATAGCTCCTTGTAGGGAGTTTTTGTGTGGAGGAGAGGTAATAAATGAAAAGTACCTAACAAAAGTTGGCACGGTAGGCACTCAACTAACGGTAGCTGATGATCTTGAAATTACATCAATATTTTGAGACACCGTTCTTCCCTCCAAGAGCTGACATTGTTGGGGTAAGAAAGAACTGGAAGCAAGTAATAAGAAAATTCCAGAATGCAGATGTATGCAAACTCTTGAGGTCATCTAAGGAAGCTGATATTGTTTTTATGTGCTTAGGCCATACTTGTCAAAATTCTTTTTAAATATCTCAGAGGCAAGGCCCAGAAATTTCTGGCTTTAAGAGAATCTCAATGAGCCTAGGAATCTACCTCCATTTTGCTTCTGTCAGTGGTCTAGTCACATGAATTTTCCACATAGCAACCCTTCCTCTATTTCATATTTTCTCATCTCTGGATAAACATCCCCAGCTTTTTGCCTTCTATGTTATGTTCTTTCTCTATTTGCCGTTAAAGCATCCAAGTGACTAAAAATTTCCTTTATTCAAGTGTTTCTGTGTATCTTCAGAGGGTGTTCCACATGGATTTGTGAACACAATTTGTCAGGTTCCTTGTAGTGGCTGATATCCTACCTTCCTCTTCTTACTGTAGCCCTGATTGGCTTAGTACTCACTCATCTATTTGACGACACCATGTCACTTCTTCCTATGACAATTCCTGAAGGCCATTGCTGTGTCTGCCAACCAATACTGTTGCCACTTCTAATTTCATCATTTCTCCATCCGATATACATGCAGTACTTTCTTGAAAACAAGTGCATGCATTTATTTCTCCCAAACTCCATCTCTTTAAATTTGATTCATTTTTGTAACTTATAAAGAAATTTCCTCATCATATTGTAACATCCAGTGTCTTCATCATCTTTCTGGATCTGTAGTGTCTGAAAGAATGTATAAAGTGTCTGCTATATATTCTTTCAAGTCATTGGTTAACATGTTGTATGGGTTTTCCTCTGGTCCTCTGTGTCTTACATCTTTCTAGAGAGGTTAAGACTCATGTTCTATATCCTTGTAATACTTCAAACATGGGGTTATCACTTACCAGCCAGATCCTAAATACTCCACGATAAAGGATGTATAGAAGGGATTGCAGAAAGTGGTGTTAGGCAGAGAGATGGGTTGGTATCCCTGGTACAAATTGAAGGTGCTCAGTAAATATTGGTTAAAAAATGGAAAAACCAGGTGGTCGGACCAGATGACTTTTTTTTTTTTTTTGGTGAGGAAGACCAGCCCTGAGCTAACATCTGCAAATCTTCCTCTTTTTGCTGAGGAAGACTGGTCCTGGGCTAACGCCTATGCCCATCTTCCTCCACTTTATATGGGACACTGCCACAGCGTGGCTTGACAAGCGATGCATCGGTGTGCGCCCAGGATCTGAACCAGGGAACCTCGGGGTTGGCGCAGCGGAGTGCACGCAATCAACAGCTTGCACCACCAGGCCAGCCCCCCAGATGACTTTTAATGGTGTAAGAAATGGCCAAACAAAAGAAGCTATAATGTGACAATTTCTTGTTATTGTATACAATTATGAGGATGACAATTAACAAGGAGGAAAGAAGAAATCTTATCAAGTGGATAGAAAAAATTAACCTATAGGGGGCTAAAAAGAGAATCCTGAAGCTAGGAGTATGTCTTAATCAAGACCTCTATAGAAGTTTTTCTGAAAAAAGTAATTAAACAACATACAACAAATTGATGATAAAGGTCTTTCTGTGCAGAAGAAATATTTCTAGGAGGCTTAAATTGTGTGTGTTAACTCTTCCTCTACTGCCTTTTCCTGTGAAAGTCATAACTTGTCTAGGCTCAAATTATCTAATATATAAAATAATTTTCCAAGCTGATTTATTGAAATCTCTTGAAAATCTAAGAGCTCTTAGATCTAATAAAATGTGTTTACTAATATTTATTCTATTAGCTTAAATTTTAAAAAGTTTTTTTTTTTACCCCAAGAATTTTGCTGCATTTCTCAATATTTAGTGTTATATTTTTCAGTCAAAGTTTTGTTATTTACTGGAAATTAAGGTTTTGGAAGACAGTGAAAAGGATAAAAATAGTGCAAATTTATTTTGGAGGGAATTTTAGGGTTAAAATATGGGAATGTGATGAAGGATTTCTCATATTTTTACTCAGATACAACATAGCTTCTTTTTCTCCCATTAAGTGATGATTTTTTACTTCTTGTTCTTACTCGGTAGTTTACACCGCGTTGTGATCTTATCTCTGATTTTATCCTGTGGGAAGTGCTAACGGATGAAACTTATGTTCAGCGATGGCTAAGATGCCAGTTCCATATTGCATTGAGCAAGCACTCGGAGCACAGACGGGAATTTGTAACACAAGGGAGCACGAAATGTGAGACTGAGCGAGAAGTATAATGTGCCTCTCAAGTGCCCGAGAGAAATCAGGTGTGACGTATAGAGGCCACGATGATGAAGTTGCACAACCCAACCTTCCTCCACAGTGGAGATTTCTCTAGAAAATTGTAATTGGAAATGCATGTATGTCTTAAAATAAAAGTATTTAAGAAGAAAATAGCTAAGAAAATATGAAGCCAAAGAGCGTCTACAAAACTATTTCTTTTTTCTTTTTTTTTTTGCTGAGGAAGACCGGCCCTGAGCTAACATCTATTGCCAATTCTCCTCCTTTTTTTTTCCCCCCCCAAAGCCCCAGTAGATAGTTGTATGTCATAGTTGTACATCCTTCTAGTTGCTGTATGTGGGACGCCGCCTCAGCATGGCCGGAGAAGCAGTGCGTTGGTGCGCGCCTGGGATCTGAACCCAGGCCACCAGTAGTGGAGCATGCGCACTTAACCGCTAAGCCACTAAATAAGGGAAGCATGACTTGTTATCCAGGCAAGAAGGGAAGCCCAGAGATGCGACACTGCCCCAGTCAGCAACATCAGAAAGAGGTGTCATTGTCTAAGGCATTGGGAATTCTCATCTCTCATCTTGATGTGTCTGTATTTAGAAGTTTATGCACAGTTTCATCACCTTGACTGCATTTATAATTGTACCTAACAGGGTCTGTAAATCACTAAGTTTCTAAGATATTTCACTGTAATCTTTTTTTGTCATCAGCTCCCTCACACTCTCATTTCTAAACAATGTAATCATGGCTTTTGCAGTGAAAAGCAGCCTTATAAGGTACCTGCCAATTGTTATAAAACCCAATATTGTCTTCTCAAACAAACTCTTTCATTGTGGTTTAAGTGGAAATGATCATAAATCATATATAATTAGGCAAGTAGATTATGTCACGTTTACCATTTGAAAAGAATATGGTGAAATATGATGCAATTTTCTATCTTTTTTCCTTAATTAAAAGATAACACATAAAGGTTCACTCCTCGTTTTGAAGTTTTTCAGATATACTAATTAGCCTTTGTTTTTTTCCTTCCACGAGAAGAAAAGGAATCAAATTTAATTTGATGTCGTAGCAATCTAATAGTAAAATAAAAAATAAAAACAATGGTGAGTTTAGAGATTTATCCTATATCCTAGAATCTAATACCAACTCATCATCACTATTGATAATAAAATTGAGATCTTCACTGTAACATTGGAAACATTGTTGATACTCTCCTACCTCTCATTTTCATGAAAGAGAACTTGGGCCATGGAGACAGTTGGTAAGACTCTAAAAAAATTTGAGAGGCGCCCCAATCGTATTATGTGGATTCTCTACTTTCCCTCTCATCTTGATGCAATTCTATTTTTTCCATCTTTTGTCTTCATGTGTTCAAACTTGATTCAAAAAAGGTCTTGAAACTAATACTCACCAAGGTACGAATGACCAATAAGAGCAAAGTAAAGCCACTGCCTATCTCTTTGTAGAAATGTTTGTTTTGCTGTTTTCAAGTTTTTCCTGGACAAGGGAGATAGAGAAAGAAGCTTGAATAGTTAAAAAAAAAAAAAAATCAGTTTTTGTTAATCAGTCTATAATGGAGTCCAACATATAAAAAAAGGAAGAATTTAGAAAAGCTATTACAGAAATAAATTATATGTTAATTTACAAAACATAAAAAGTGTTGTAAGAGAGACAAAGTGTGTAAGAACAGCTTTATGGATGAGGAACAGTCTTACATTATTTTTCTTTCACCTTTTCATAAATGATGCGACACAGTTTCTCAAAGTGCGATCCCCAGACCAACATCCCATGAGAACCTGATAGAAATGCAAATTTCCAGGTCCTTGCTCACACCCACTGAGAGGCCCAGCCATCTGCATTTTAAGATGTGTTTCAGGTTATTCTGATGTACACTGAAGTTCTAGAACCAATGATGTAGAGAGTACATGATGGAGTGCAGAGTTAGACGCATCTAAGTTCCAAATCCTGGGCACATTTGCCAACTGTGTGACCCCAGAGAAACTACTTACATTCAAAGGATATTGGCATCCTCCTGTATAAAATGAAAATAGTAATAAAGACATTATAGGATTGTTGTCAGAGTTAAATGAGATATTGAATAGGTAAGAGAGTATTAAATGGGACTTTCCTGTTGTCTCAATAAATGGCCATATGCGTGCTAGATATGTCCAAGCAGGAATTCCTAAAATGTAGCAGAAATGATCCAGCAACCATAAAGTGCCTGCAGCCTCTAAAAGAGAAGATTTGAAATTGTAAAGACAATGTTTAGTGAAATTTGAGGGAATAGAGAATTTGCAGAGTATTCTAAGGTTTTTCTCCTCTCTTCCCTTTAGGTGAAAAGAGTCGCTGCTCCCCTCCCCATAAGCCAAGAGAGAGGGCTCCAAGAAAACCCATCCACAGATTGAAAGTTTGTAAAAGAAGATAAGATATGTAATCACATGCTTGCTAGCTGTAGGCCCATCTGGACACAGCCATATGGGTAGAGCAAGGCAAAAGAATTCTCATGAGAACCTGCCATTTGTCCCCAGAATTTGGAAGCATAGATAAATATAGATTCTAATGCTGCTTTCTATGTGGGGAATTTTGAAGTCTGCACTCTGGTTGGAGCACACCAAAATTGCAGGGCAGGGAAGAGGAGTCAGCAGCCAGGCCAGATGTACTTCTTCTATTTTGCTGAGCAAGGATGCCTATATTTTCTATGGGTCAATTAAATATCATAGATTAGAAGGCAAGCAAGCCCAAGGCATCTTGAAAGAACCCTACCCATTAGGGCTGCCTGCTCCATGAGTGAGAGGTTTTGAGAGTTGGTTGCAAGACATCAGCCAGAGAGTACACAACCAGTGTCAGATCATGGCACAGCACAGAGATCTCTGCCCACAGAGACTCCAAAGAACCCACAGATATGATCCCCAAGAGAGTCAGCATTTGAACAGCTGCCATAGAGGACATGGTGGCCAGCCGCGGTCAGCTGAGTCAGAACCACAAGGAACACCAGCTAAGGGGTAAGACCTTTATTCTCCCCCCCCGTCTTTTTCTAATGTCCATTATCTCTGCACTGACTCTGAAAGAGTCAGAAGATGGAAGAGAAAGGGAGAAAAGGCTAAGCAAAGTGACAGCACAGGTATCTTTCTTCAGCCATGGTTGGCCCCTGAGCTGGGGTAAGGGGAGATATTTGAATTTGGAATGAGGTTAGGGTCAAGTTTTAGACTGAATTGGACTATTACAATTTCTGAAAATGACATCGTTCTAGTGGATGTGAAACTACTGAAAAGTGATGGGATCTACCCAAAAGTGATGACGAGGAAGAGAGAGCTAATACAGCATGTTAGAATGCAGTGATAGGGAAAAAAGACAGTAAAGCTATTTCTAGTTTGTACTTCATTCAATCTAGTGCATTCAATAAACTTGCTTCACGTGTAAAGTATCTAAGAAAGTGTCTACAATATAGAAGCCAGTTAATACACGTTATTTCTTTTCCTTTTTTTTTCCCCCCACCTTGGTAGGAAGATTGCAAGGGATTAGGGGTCAAATATGACGTTTCACTGTTTTTCAGTTAGTGTTTCTGAGCTACCTGTAAGAACTTTTAACACTAACATGCTCTGAAGAATTAAACCAGAGTAAGGAACACTTTTCAGGAAGATTTTGACTCGGAAAAGTATTACAGTAAATGTTTTTCTCCTCATGCTAGACAGAAAGAACTAAGATGGAATTCAGCAAGTGTTGAAAACACTTGAAAATTAGTGAGAAGTAATATTTTATTTTTACTATTTGATTTCTTCGCATTTGTTCGTAGTTCAAATTATTTATAAATTAACAATTTAATATGATTAATAAATAATATTAAATAATTTACTTTTCATACAGATACGTAATTATTTTTTAGATATTGGTAGAATTGTGGCACCTTTAGCGTTACCTAAGAAATTCTCATTGTTTGATTGACAGATCTCAGCTCTCATTATGTTGACCATCATGTTGGCTGTCAACCCACAATTCCACCAAAATTACCTGGAAATGTGGAACACAGCTCAAGAGTAAGGAGAGAAGATGCATATGCTGACTTGATCCTCAAGAGGGAAATATTATTGCCCATTTACCACTCTGACCTAGAGTCGACTATGATCTGGGGCTCAAATAATTCATTCTTGACTTCAAGGCTTACTCTGAGGCTATTCTTGCATATTTTTCCTCCCTCCTCACCCAATCTCAGGATAAGATGACTTCTGATAACAGCATTACTGAAATAATTTATTGAATTATTATAAAAATAATATATAAAGCCATTTATAGTAAGTATATTGGAAAATTAGCATTATTCCTTTATTTGCTTTTTGCCAAAATTAACTGAGTAATGCTTGAAATATTACAGAATGTAAAGATCAATATATCCCTGTGCAGCACTTTTAGACAGTTATTTCTGTGACATAATTAGCATATCTGATGACTTAAAATCTCACCTTGGTCCTGCAGAAAAATGGAAAAGCAGAAATGTGGGTTGATGTAGAATACACAAATAGATCAGTTCTCTGGATGGCAGTTACCATGTGCCAGCTTCTGTTCTAAATACTTCACATATGGATATAGAAAGCTTTCCATTTTAAATGAGTTTTACCTTGATAGGGTAGTTCTTTTTTTTATTTGAAATATTCTGAATTACAAAATTATGAATGGCAGTGTAATGCTTTTCACTACTTTCTCTTCCCAATATTCACACTGAAAAGGTTGTTCGTTGTAACCTACATCTTTCTTTATTAATGAACAGTGAATTGTGATACCTTGGGCCAATCAAAGGTTACATTTTTATGACTTCATATATGATGTCAATAAATCCATAGGAATCACTGCTATTTACAGTACTTTTATTTCTGCACTCCTGCAAGGAAAATAAGACAAATGAAACCTGCAGAATTTTCTATGTTTCAAATAGGACATTCTATATTTCTAATTTATACATTTCAAATAGTCCTCAATTGTTTGCATATGGGGCACACTGTGTACTGGTGTATTGAATACACATATGCAGCAATTATAATATTTTTTATTTTTTACCAATCTAAAATTAGTGAGAACTGTTCTTGCTTTGGCCTTAACAAATGGCACTGTGCACTTTTTAAATCTTCAGAGGTTATTAAAATTTCCCTTGATACAGTGATGGGAAGGGAGTGCATTTGAACACTTCTAATTGGAAACTGGAAACTCTAAGAGAAGAGAAAATTCTCAACGGTGTTGTTTGCTCAGGGGCCATTTTCCTTAGGGCGGAGAGAAAAGGTGAGTTAGAACAAAATTACAACATTGCCCAATTCTCCTTAAATCCTACAAAACACACTCATTGCTGCTTAGTACCTTCTCTGTTAACCGGAGGGCTTGAGTGGTTATAGATCATAGACTCAGCAAAGCCTCCAAATTCTCAACGAGCAGTACAAAGCTTAAAATTTGCCATTCTAAGCATGCTCTTAAGAATGTGCCATGCCCTTCATTGCTTCTATACTTTCATCTGTGTTATTATAAAAGAAATACGTGTTCATTTTGCAAAATTTGAAAATCTGAAAAATCATAAAATGGAAAAAAGAATCTTCCTTAAGCCGACTATCCAGACATAACCACTCTTATTTCTTTAGTGGATATCATCCCACGTTTGTTGGTGGGAATATATGTGCTGCTTGTGTGTATAATATTTACAGAGGCTGTGTGTTTAAATTAACAATTTGAATAATTATTTATTCACTATTTGTTACCCCCTTGTACGGTTTAACTTTATGTCATACACATATCCTATTTTGTTGGATATTCTTTCAAACATGATTTTAATAATTTAATAGCAGTTTATCATATAATATACTGTAGTGTATTTAACTAGAATCTGCTAGTATTGGAAATTTAGGTTGTTCTTTATTTTTTCTCTTTTAATAAAGCTGGTATGAATTTTCTTTAATGTGTTTTATTTTTTTGGTGTCTCTGAATTTTTATCCTAGGAGAAATTCTTAAAATGAGAAATAAAAGTCAAGAGATATAACAATTAAAAAAAATTTTATACATATAGCTAAAGAGCTAACAAAAAAGATATATCTGTATGTACTCTATCATCGGGGTATGAGCTGGAAATATCCTTGGCAATTTGGTATGTGAAAAATTGTATTGCTTTGTACTTTTAATTTAATTGCTTTGATTCCTAGTGACAATGAACATCTTTCGTGTATTAATTTACCTTTTGTTTTTCAATTTTGTGGCTCATTTGATGTTCTTTGCTCATATTTCTATGAGACCCTTTGTCTTTTCTTAACAATTTTGTAAGTATCCTTCAAATAGAAAAAAATATCTTTTTCTGTCATGTACTTTAAATTTTCTTTATTACCACTTTGATTTTTTCCTTTGCTTATGAAATGATTTAAATATACATCTTCTCAAATTTTTATGGAGTCAAAGCTGCGTCTCAATACTATTTGCTGTAAATCCCAGCACTGATCATTGTCTGCCAGTATCACATAACAAGGCACCAAAAGATACTATCTCCTGAAGGAAGAACAAAATACCACCTCTAGTTTCTGTAGCAAAGCCAAGCCTTGACATCTACTAATTCCTAAGTAGGTTTCCAAAAGCCAGCTTTATCCAAAGAGACGTTTGTTCAAAATCAAAGCAAAATAACATTGTCACTATTACCGTTATTGTTTTACGTGCTTTCATAGTTTTGCTAATGTAATAGGATGTGAAAAAGATAGAAAGGAATAAACATTAGGAAATAAGAGAACAAATTTCATAATTTTCATATGCATTAATTGTATATGTAGAATATCAAATAAAATAAGATAAAACAATTTTACTAAAGATATGCAAGATAATTAAATAAAATTCAATAGCATTCCTGTACACCATTAGTAACAAGCTGGAAAATATAAAGTGTGGTATTTCATTGTTCTTATGTGTATTATAAAAAAGATTAATTGATCATAACAGTGCTATGTAGTAATATGTTTTAGCATCCACCCAGACTGATCCCTATAAATTATTTTAAATGATTAAGAAAATGTTCTATGTTCTTCACGATTTTATATAATAGATACACATTACCCACTTATTTTTTATGCCCTTGGAATATAATGATTAAATTAGAGGCTACAAAATCAATATACACAAATCAGTTGCATTTCTAAACACTAACAATGAACAATCTGAAAAAGAAATTAAGGAAGCAATTCTATTTGCAATAGCATCCAAAAGAATAAAATGCTTAGGAATAGATTTAACCAAAGAGGCAAAAGACTTGTACACTGAAAACTACAAAAGATTGCTGAATGAAATTTAAAAAGACATAAATAAATGTATTCATGGGTTGGAAGGCTTAATATTGCTAAGCTGACAATACTATCCAAAGTAATACAGATTGAACGTAATCCCTAGCAAAATCTCAATGATTATTTTTCACAGAAATAGAAAAACCCATCATAAGATTCATATGAAATCTCAATGGACCCAGAATAGCCAAAACAATCTTGAAAAGAAGAACAAATCTGGAGGACCTTCTGATTTAAAACTTAGTATAAAGCTGTAGTAATCAAAACTAAGATACTGTCATAAGAACAGATATATAGCCCAGTGGAGTAGAATGGAGAGTCCAGAAATAAACCCTCATTTATATGATTAATTGATTTTCAATAAGGCTTCCAAGACCATTCAATAGGCAAAGGACTGTCTTTTCAATGAACAGTATTGAGAAAACTGAATATCCACACGTAAAAGAATGAAATGGGACCCTTACCTTATACCACATACAAAAATTAACTTAAAATGGATTGAAGACCTAAATGTAAAAGCTAAAACTATTAAATTCTTAGAAGAACACATAGGGGAAAATCTTCATGACATTGGAATTGGCGATGATTACTTGCATATGACAACAAAAGTAAAGGTTAAAAAAATAGGTAAATTGGACTTCATCAAAATCAAAAACTGTTATGAATCAAAGGAATCATTCTATCAAGAGAATGATAAAATAACCAAAGAATGGGAGAAAATATTTCAAACCATATACTAATATGGGATTGATATCCAGAATACGTACAGAACTCCTGCAACTCAATAACAAAAAAACAATCAATCTAATCAAAAATGGCCAAAGAACTCTAATAGACATTTATTCAAATGAGATATAGAAATGCCCAATAACCACATGAAAAGTTTTCAACATTACTAGCAATTAGGGATAGCAAATGAAAACCACAAAGAGATACCACTTCATACCCATTAGGATTGCTATTATTAAACAAAAAATGGAAAATGACAAGAGTTGGCAGCATGTGGAGAAATTGAAGCACTGTGCATTGCCATTGGGAATGTAAAGTGGTATAGTCACTGTGGAAAATAGTTTCTGGTTCCTCAAAAAGTTAAACATTACTGTATGATCCCAAAATTCCATTCCTAAGTATATATCCGAAAGAACCGACAGCAGCAACTTGAACAGATACTTGCGCACCAATGTTCATAGCAGCATTATTCATAATAGCCAAAGGTGGAATAGGGATTACCAGAGGCTAGAGGATGGGATAAACTGAAGATTGTTTTTTAATGGATATGGTGTTTCTCTTTGGATGAGGAAAAAGTTGTGGAAATGGATAGTGGTCATAGCTGCACAACATTGTGAATGTACATAATGCCACTGAATTGTATACTTAAAAATCACAAATTAAAGTGGTACATTTTATGTTATGTATATTTTATCACAATAAAAAACTTAGAGGCACATTTCTTGTCCTCACAAAGATTACAGTCTACAAGGTACATTTAACAGACATTATATGTAATTATTTGTTACTACACTTATCATTATATAAAATAGGTAGGTAATATGATATGATATATGCTATGGGGAAAAGTACCATATGCAATGTTAAATATTACACACACACACACGCGCGCACACACACACATGCTCAAAAACCCTATCTTCCCAACAGATGTCAGGGATTTATTCTAACTGAACATCAGGTTATCCGTGTATCAGGAACAATTCCACTGGTGCTTCACTATCAAGGAATAAAATTAATTTTGAAAAAATATCTGTTTTTTCTTATCTGGATTGCTCTTTCCAGAGCAGTAGATTCTGAGAGGGAAAGGACGATATTTTACTCATCCCTATATCTTCAGCACGTAGCACATAGTAGCCATTTACATAGAAAAAACAAAAAAGAACAAAGGACCATGCACGGGTGGGTACAAATTACATTTGTAAGTACAGATTTAGACACACACAGATTGTGACAAACACATGAGAACCTTTGGATAATTGCTACCAAAAACTTTGAAGAATCTATGGTATTTTTCAACCTTATTTGAAAGAGATATACTTCTTTTTGATATTTTTTCTTATGTATGAGATAAAATACCTCAAAGTTGACACAGTTTATAAAGCATCTATTTCATAAAATATGTACAGAGTTTCCAGAACAACTAAGTGCTAATTTTCCACCTCTGCTCTAATATGAGATTGAATGATGCTTGGTGCATTCAAAAGATGGCAAAGAAAGATACGTGTTGACTGGGCCCCTCTTATTGCAGTCCTTTACCTAAGTAAAGTAATCTTTCCTTTCCAAAAGGAACACCGTAGATTTTATTAATGTCTCGCTGAACTTCGACCTCTCTTTCCTGGGACTCTGTTAGTGGATGAGAGGCAGCATTTTACTTTTCCCCTACTTAGCAAGTGCCATTCTGACTCTTTCCCTGACAAGTGACCTCAGTCCTTGCATTTTTCATTTTCCAATAACTCTGGATTTCCCACCTTTTAGATGGCTGCTGTATACCCACATTGATATCCAACCAAAATGTATTTCACTCCTGTAGTGAAACATGCTTCAATATCCTGCATTAAGTGTAGAGTTTTGGTACAGACAATATACCAACTAACCTGGAAAAATGTGTACCACTAAATTATTTCTTTAAAAGCTTAGGTATCACAACCATAAAACCCACTGGATTAAAGTTTTCATTTTTCTGTATCTTCAAGATTATATTTGACTCTGTAAGTTGTTAACTAACCAATATAAAATAATTTTATTTAAAGTGGAAATTATTATAATACAGTATATATTCTAAAAATGAATGAGATTTTTGTTATTAACACTCAACTTAAGCCTCCATTTTTCTTTAGTGTTTGAATTATTGTCAGTGAATAAATAAATTCTACATGGTGTGAACATAATTTATTACCAGAAAACAGATGTTGGAAAAGGTTAATGAATTCCTAATGGATTAACAAACATAAACTGAAAATGAATTGTTTTACAGCAGAGAGTTATCAAGTCTACCTCATATATCTCTGTACATATAGCACCAAGCACAGAGGCAAGAACAAAGCAGGAGTTTAAAAATGATGCTGAATTCAAATAAATATTTTCAGCTAGTATTCAATAATAAGGATAAATATGAATTAATTGTTGTGAATAATTGGCAAAGTTTTTCCTCTTAACAGGAACAAATGATGGATATTTTGAAGATCCTAGAAAGATTTTTTTTTCCAGTTATGTTTGCCTTGTTGGATTTAAATATAGAAGACCCTATTTTACTTCTAATAGGAATATTTTCTTACAACTTTTATAATGAGTTAAAGCATTTAAACATCATAAGAAAGCTGATATATCTAACTAAAACCAATTTTGACACATGATTTGAAATAATGTCTCATGAGTGCTGAAAACCACCAGTGCAACGTGTTTAACTGATGGTGTTAGCCTACACACATTTGTGATTCATCTTGTTTTGATTCCACTTTTATAGATGACCTCTCTCATATAATCAATCCCATGAGAGAAGTAAAAATGTAATTATTAGTTCATTTAAGCCCTCATATCTCTTAATCTTATTCGTAATTTCGTTAAAAAGTATAAACCTAAACTAAATTGAAAAGAAGCATTTTTCCTTATTTATGACATATTAGAAAAATTTTAGTCATTGTTTATTTTGATAACATTACTTTTAGAGAAACATATTAGATGATTTCTTTTTTCTTTTTTTTTTTTGTGAGGAAGAGCAGCCCTGAGCTAACGTCTGTTGCAAATCCTCCTCTTTTTGCTGAGGAAGACTGGCCCTGGGCTAACATCTGTGCCCATCTTCCTCCACTTTATATGGTATGCCGCCACAGCATGGCTCAACAAGCGGTGCATCCGTGCACGCCCGGGATCTGGACCTGCGAACCCTGGGCCGCCTCAGTGGAGCGCACTCACTGAACCGCTGGGCCACCCGGCCAGCCCCAGATGATTTCTGAATTAGGATTTAGAGTATTTAATAATGTGATGAAACAGTAAATTTAATTTATATAATGTCTCCAAAAAATTGGGCATTAAAGAGGATTTAAAAATAAATGACATAATGAATGACTATTGGACTAGGGATAAGTTCAGACAAAAGTATTATGAAAGAAGACCATAAGTACTGTTAGAAATTTTTAAGTAAATTCTTTGTGATGGAAGCATATGATGGCAAGACTGCGCTGTGCTGGGCACTGTAATAAAGAATTCTTGGAGGAGGAGATAGGATGGGCCTATAAATGAGTTAAAAGAGGTCTATAAAATAGGGGGCTTGACTGGACTATTGCGTTTGCACGGTGGAGAGTTGACACTAAAACGCTAAAAGAATTTAGAGATCTGAGACTGTGAAGTTGTGCAAATTCTCTAAGCCTCTCTGAGCCTCAACTTCTTCATTTATAAAATTTAGAAAATAACACCTAACTTGCAGGTTTGCTAAGTATTTTTGACTACAAATGTTGAGACACTGGTACAGTGTTTGACATAAGCAAGAAACTCAGTGAATGGTCATTGTAGTAGTAGTTCTCACGAAAATGCCTTGAACAACATTCTAATTATTTTTCTTAATGTGAGAGTGAAATCATTAGATGTTTTTTTATTTTTTTATTTTTTTATTGATGTTTTAATGGTTTCTAACATTGTGAAATTTTGGGTTGTACATTTTTGTTTGTCCATCACCCCATATATGAGTCCCTTCACCCCTTGTGCCCACCCCCCACCCCCACTGCCCGGGTAACCACAGTCCAGTTTTCTCTGTCCATGTGTTGGTTTATATTCCACATATGAGTGAGATCATACAGTGTTTGTCTTTCTCTTTCTGGCTTATTTCACTTAACATAATACACTCCAGGCCCATCCATGTTGTTGCAAATGGGACGATTTTGTCTTTTTTTATGGCTGAGTAGTATTCCATTGTATATATATACCACATTTTCTTAATCCAATCGTCAGTCGAGGGACACTTAGGTTGCTTCCACTTCTTGGCTATGGTGAATAATGCTGCAATGAACATAGGGGTGCATAAGCCTCTTTGGATTGTTGATTTCAGGTGCGTTGGATAGATTCCCAGTAGTGGGATGGCTGGATCATAGGGCATCTCTATTTTTAATTCTTTGAGGAATCTCCATACCGTTTTCCATAGAGGCTGCACCAATTTGCATTCCCACCAGCTGTGTATGAGGGTTCCTGTTTCTCCACATCCTCTCCAACATTTGTTGTTTTTTTTCTTGGTGATTAGAGCCATTCTAACGGGCGTGAGGTGGTATCTTAGTGTTGTTTTGATTTGCATTTCCCTGATGATTAGTGATGTTGAGCATCTTTTCATGTGTCTATTGGCCATCTGTATATCTTCCTTGGAGAAGTGTCTGTTCATTTCCTCTGCCCATTTTTTGATCGGGTTGTTTGTTTTTTTGTTGTTCAGTTGTGTGAGTTCTTTACATATTATGGAGATCAACCCCTTGTCAGATGTATGTTTTGCAAATATTCTCTCCCAGCTGGTTGGTTGTCTGTTCATCTTGATTCTGGTTTCATTCGTCTTATAAAAGCTCTTTAATCTGATAAAGTCCCACTTGTTTATTTTTTCTTTAGTTTCCCTAGTCTGGGTAGGCATGTCATCCGAAAAGATTCCTTTAAAACCAATGTCAAATAGTGTGTTGCCTATATTTTCTTCTATGAGTTTTATAGTTTCAGGCCTCACCTTCAGGTCTTTGATCCATTTTGAGTTAATTTTTGTGAATGGCGATAACACATGGTCCACTTTCATTCTTTTGCATGTGGCTGTCCAGTTTTCCCAACACCATTTATTGAAGAGACTTTCCTTTCTCCATTGCATGTTCTTAGCACCTTTGTCGAAAATTAGCTGTCCGTATATGTGTGGTTTTATTTCTGGGCTTTCAATTCTGTTCCATTGATCTGTGTGTCTGTTTTTGTACCAGTACCATGCTGTTTTGATTACTATTGCTTTGTAGTATGTTTTGAAGTCAGGAATTGTGATGCCTCCTGCTTTGTTCTTTTTCTTTAGGATTTCTTTAGCTATTCGGGGTCTTTTGTTGCCCCATATAAATTTTAGTATTCCTTTTTCTATTTCTGTGAAGAATGTCATTGGGATTCTGATTGGGATTGCATTGAATCTGTAGATTGCTTTAGGTAATATAGACATTTTAACTATGTTTATTCTTCCAATCCACGTGCATGGGATATCTTTCCATTTCTTTATGTCATCGTGGATTTCCCTCAATAATGTCTTGTAGTTCTCATTGTATAGGTCCTTCACCTCCTTGGTAAGATTTATTCCTAGGTATTTTATTCTTTTTGATGCAATTGTAAATGGTATTATCTTTTTGAGCTCTCTTTCTGTTAGTTCATTATTAGCATATAGAAATGCAACTGATTTTTGTAGATTGATTTTGTACCCTGCAAATTTGCTGTAGTTGTTGATTGTTTCTAACAGTTTTCCAACAGATTCTTTAGGGTTTTCTATATATACAATCATGTCATCTGCAAATAGTGAGAGTTTCACTTCTTCGTTACCTATTTGGATTCCTTTTATTCCTTTTTCTTGCCTAATTGCTCTGGCCAAAACCTCCAGTACTATGTTGAACAGGAGTGGTGAGAGTGGGCAGCCCTGCCTCGTTCCTGTTCTCAGAGGAATGGCTTTCAGTCTTTCCCCGTTGAGTATGATGTTAGCTGTGGGTTTGTCATATATGGCCTTTATTATGTTGAGGTACTTTCCTTCTATTCCCATTTTATTGAGAGTTTTTATCATAAATGGATGTTGTATCTTGTCAAATGCCTTCTCTGCGTCTATTGAGACGATCATGTGGTTTTTATTCTTTGTTTTGTTGATGTGATGTATCACGTTGATTGATTTGCGGATGTTGAACCATCCCTGCGTCTCTGGTATAAATCCCACTTGATCATGGTGTATGATCTTTTTAATATATTGTTGTATTCGGTTTGCCAATATTTTCTTGAGGATTTTTGCATCAATGTTCATCAGTGATATTGGCCTGTAATTTTCTTTCTTTGTATTGTCTTTGTCTGGTTTTGGTATCAGGGTGATGTTGGCCTCATAGAATGATTCAGGAAGTGTTCCATCTTCCTCTATTTTTTGGAATAGTTTGAGGAGGATGGGTATTAAATCTTCTTTGAGTGTTTGGTAAAATTCACTGGAGAAGCCATCTGGTCCTGGACTTTTATTTTTTGGGAGGTTTTTGATTACTATTTCAATCTCTTTACTTGTGATTGGTCTATTCAGATTCTCCATTTCTTCTTGGTTCAATTTTGGGAGGTTGTATAAGTCTAAGAATTTATCCATTTCTTCTAGATTGTCCAATTTGTTGGCATATAATTTCTCATAGTATTCTCTTATAATCCTCTGTATTTCCATGGTATCCGTTGTAATTTCTCCTCTTTCATTTCTAATTTTATTTACTTGAGCCTTTTCTCTTTTTTTCTTAGTAAGCCTGGCTAAGGGTTTGTCTATTTTGTTTATCTTCTCGAAGAACCAACTCTTTGTTTCATTAATCCTTTCTACTGTTTTTTTGGTCTCAATATCATTTATTTCTGCTCTGATTTTTATTATTTCTCTCCTTCTGCTGGCTTTGGGCTTTGTTTGTTCTTCTTTTTCTAGTTCTGTTAGGTGTAATTTAAGGTTGCCTATTAGGGCTTTTTCTTGTTTGTTAAGGTGGGCTTGTATCGCTATGAGTTTCCCTCTCAGGACCGCTTTTGCTGCATCCCATATGGTTTGATATGGCATGTTATCATTTTCTTTTGTTTCCAGATAGTTTTTGATTTCTCCTTTAATTTCATCAATGATCCATTGGTTGTTCAGTAGCATGTTGTTTAATCTCCACATTTTTGTCACTTTCCCAGTTTTTTTTTCCTGGTTCATTTCCAGTTTCATAGCCTTATGGTCTGAAAAGATGCTTGTTATGATTTCAATCTTCTTAAATTTATTGAGGCTTGCTTTGTTTCCCAACATATGGTCTATCCTAGAGAATGTTCCATGTGCGCTTGAGAAGAATGTGTAGTCAGCTGTTTTGGGGTGGAGTGCTCTGTATATGTCTACTAGGTCCATCTCGTCCAGTTTTTCATTTAAGTCTAATATTTCTTTATTAACTTTTTGTCTGGATGATCTATCCATTGCTGTAAGTGGGGTGTTAAGATCCCCTACTATTATTGTGTTGTTGTTGATTTCTCCTTTTAGGTTTGTTAATAGTTGTTTTATGTACATTGGTGCTCCTATGTTGGGTGCATATATATTTATAAATGATATGTCTTCTTGATGGAGTGTCCCTTTTATCATTATATATTTCCCTTCTTTGTCTTTCTTAACCTGTTTTATCTTGAAGTCTACTTTGTCTGATATGAGTATGGCAACACCTGCTTTCTTTTGTTTGCCATTAGCTTGGAGTATTGTCTTCCATCCTTTCACTGTGAGCCTGTGCTTGTCTTTAGTGCTAAGATGTGTTTCCTGAAGGCAGCATATTGTTGGGTCTTGCTTTTTAATCCATCCTGCCACTCTGTATCTTTTGATTGGAGAGTTCAATCCATTTACATTTAGGGTAATTATTGAAATATGAGGGCTGAATGTTGCTGTTTTGTCACTTATTTTCTGGTTCTTTTGCATTTCCTTTGTTTCTTGTCCCATTTGTTTTGGACTGCCAATTCAGTTTGGTTGTTCTGTCTTATGATTCTTCTAGTTTTCTCTTTGTTTATCATGTGTGGTTTTAATTTGATTATTTGTTTAGTGGTTACCTTGAGGTTTGGGCAAAAAATCTTGTGTAAGAGATAGTCCATTATCTGATAGCCTCCTATTTCCTTATACTAAGTCAATTCAGTCACTTTCCTCTTCCCCTTCTAAGTTGCTCTTGTTATAGCTTATTCTATCTTGTGTTGTGGCTGTGTGTTTACAGTGATGAGGTTAAATTTATTTTTGGTGAATTTCTTCCTTTGATCTTTGAGTTTAGTATTTAAGTGGTTGCTAACCTATTCCGGTAAAGATCTACTATTTCTCTGATTTTGTCTACCTACTTTTCTCCTTACTCCAAGCTTTGTGTTCCCTTTCTCTTCTTGTTTTCAGGCCTGAGGGCCTTCTTGAGTATTTCTTGTAGTGGGGGTCTCGTGGCCATGAACTCCCTTAGCTTTTGTTTATCTGGGAGAGTTACTATTTCTCCATCATATTTGAAGGATATTTTTGCTGGATAGAGTATTCTTGGCTGAAAGTTTTTGTCTTTTAGTATTTTGAATATATCATTCCAGTCTCTTCTAGCCTGAAAAGTTTCTGTTGAGAAATCCGCTGAGAGCCTGATGGGAGTTCCTTTGTACGTTATTTTTTGTTTTTGTCTAGCTGCCCTTAATATTGTTTCTTTGTCGTTGACCCTGGCTAGCCTTACCACTAGGTGTCGTGGTGAAGGCCTTTGTCTGTTAATATATATAGGCGTCCTGTTGGCTTCGCTTACTGGTATTTCCTGCTCCTTCCCCAGATTTGGGAAATTTTCAGCTATTATTTCCTTGAATAGGCTCTCTGTTCCTCTTTCCCTCTCCTCTCCCTCAGGAATACCTATAATTCTTATGTTACATTTTCTAATAGAGTCAGATATTTCTCGGAGTCTTTCTTCATTTCTTTTTAGTCTTAGTTCTCTCTCTTCTTCCATCTGGAGTATATCTGTATTCCTATCCTCTAAAGTACTAATTCTTTCCTCCATATTGTCAGCTCTGTTCTTTAAAGATTCCAGATTCTCCTTTATCTCCTCCATTGTGTTCTTCATCTCCATCAGCACTGATTGGTTTTTCTTTATGATTTCAATCTCTTTTGTGAAGAAACTCCTAATCTCATTGAATTGTTTGTCTGTGTTGTCTCGTATTTCGTTGAGTGTTTTTATGATAGCTATTTTGAAATCTCTGTCATTTAGTTTATGGATTTCTGTGTCTTCGGGGTTGATTTCTGGGTGCTTGTCATTTTGTTTCTGGTCTGGTGATTTCATATATTTTTGCATTGTGGTTCCTGTGTTGGTTTTGATTTTCCTCATCCTGGAAGTCTCTGGTTGCAATTTCCACCTGCCGCCACTGTCTGGTGGTAAAGGGCTGTGTAGTCTAAGCCCCCTGAGCTCTGCCCCAGTTTTTCTGCTGCGATCCGCAGTTTTGTTTTGTTTTTTTTTTTTTCCCCACTGCGATCCACGGGTCCAGTCCAGTTTGTTCAGGTCTGCCTCGGATCGCTAGGTCTGGTCGAGCTGCAGACTCCAGGTTGCGGGGAGGCGGGAGCTCTCTCTTTTGCCCTCTGGGTCCCTGACGTGGGAGGCTTCTCGTTTGCCCCTCTTTATCCACTCTCTGGGGTGCTCAGATGTTGATGGTAGCCCTGTGGCTCCTCTGAGCCCTCTGTGCGGGAGTTTCCCACTGGCTGAGAGAGCCCGAAGAGCTACAGTTTCCCGCCGAGGGCCGCCCCTCCCCCCTCTCTGGGAGCCCTGCGGACCGGGATCGCTGATCTGATGGGGAGGGAGCGGAGTTCTCCTTACCTCTCCCCACTTCCTCCGGGGGCCCAGCACGTTCCGCTCTCAGATGTGCGGCAGTGTGGATCCCTCCGCTCTAGGTTTTCACTGTCTGGGATTCTGTTGTTGGTCTGTGGCTGTTGCTTTTGTTGTATCTTGTGGGGGAAGAATTCACGGGAAAGCTCACTCCACCATGATGCTGACGTCACTCTCCCATTAGATGTTTATTTTTGTTCAGAGTAACAAATAATTTGAGAAATGTACTTTAAAAAAACAAACATTTAAATATGGCACTATAATTGACCATAGATAGAGATGAAGATATGTAAAATATCTTGAAATTTGCAAGAGCAAATGGAATGATGACCAAGATCAAATGGTATTAATCTAGGGAGACTTCTTAAAGAAACTTATTCTCAAGTAGATTTTTGAAGGGGTGGTGTTATGATTTAGTGAAATTTAGATTACATGTAGTCAAAGCAGAAAAAATTGTATTAGTGAGTTGCCATAAGGAGAAATGCCCAGATTATTTAAGAAGGATGGTGCATAAGAGTATGAATATAGAGTAATATCTAGTCCCTTTTGCCTTAAATTTCCTTATTTAGCCACAGAAACTAGTTCTTGGAGTTCATTATTCCTTGTTAGCCATTTTGGAAAATAACGCCAAGATATTCCTTAATGTGCTGTCCATCTTGGTTAGGGGTCCAGCATTTTATCTTTAGGATTTCAGAATTTTTCTTTTTTGTTGTGAGGAAGATCAGCCCTGAGCTAACATCCATGCTAATCCTCCTCCTTTTGCTGAAGAAGACCAGCTCTGAGCTAACATCTATTGCCAACCTCCTCCTTTTTTTCCCCCAAAGCCCCAGTAGATAGTTGTATGTCATAGTTGCACATCCTTCTAGTTGCTGCATGTGGGACACGGCCTCAGCATGGCCGGAGAAGCGGTGCGTCAGTACACGCCCAGGATCCGAACCTGGGCCGCCAGTAGCGGAGTGTGTGCACTTAACCGCTAAGCCATGGGCTGGTCCCAGAATATTTTATGCTTTTGTTTTGAATCAATGTCCACTATCTGATCTTGCAACTCAAAACTATTTTCTTTGCTTTTTACAAACTTCAGGAGACAGAAAAATGTAAGATTGTCAGAAATGGAAAAAGACACACAAACATCACTTTCTGGAATAAGGATACCTCTTCTAATTGAAGGACGTCTTGTCCTGATAACTCAGGTTTTGGAAACTCACTTCAGTTCATAACAGAGGTGCCACATCTGGGACTATAATCTAAGAAATTTCTGTGAATAAAATTAAAATTTAGATGAAGCTAAGAGATGTTAAAAGAGGAGTCTAATGGATAAAGAAACTTAAAGCTACTGTTTAGAAGGAAAATCAAGAGGTGATTGGGGGCCATCATAGGCAACTGAGAAAAGGAAAAAGATTTAAAAGATACATGTGGGCCGGCCCTGTAGCTTAGAGGTTAAGTGCACGTGCTCTGCTACTGGTGACCCGGGTTCTGATCCCGGGCACACACGGATGCACCACTTCTCTGATCATGCTGAGGCGGCGTCCCACATACAGCAACTAGAAGGATGTGCAACTATGACATACAACTATCTACTGGGGCTTTGGGGAGAAAAAGGAAAAAAAAAGGAGGAGGATTGGCAATAGATGTTAGCTCGGAGCCTGTCTTCCTCAGCAAAAAAGAGGAGGATTAGCATGGATGTTAGCTCAGGGCTGATCTTCCTCAAAACAAAACAAAAAAAAACAAAAAAGAACAAGGAGGCTGTCACTAGGAAGGCATGTGGTGTCACCATCTAGGGTGTTTGGGGCTAGCTAGAGAATAATTATGAAGGAAGCAATAATAGAGTACATGAATAGGCTGAATATCAGCATTCAAAGAGAGGGAAGAGCCAAATATTTATTCATATTTCTTAATGAAATTGGTGAGGGGGTAAGATGAGGAGGAGAAAGAATATTTGCAATTTTAACATAGTGAAGTCTACATGTCTTCTGGATATAAAAATACAAATATATTGAAGAAAAAATTAATTGTCACAATTTATTATATTGTGGATAATCTGCTTAATTATTTCTTCAGTCCTCACAAATATGGCAGAATGGTGTTATTAACCCTATCCTCTACATGAGGAAAAAGAGGCTAGGTAGTAAATGAAAGAGTTGAGATATTGGTTTAGGTCTATCTGACCCCAAATTCCATGCTCTGCCATATTCTTTTATACTTCTAAAAACAAGACATATGGACCCAGAGGAATGAAGAGAAGTAAAAAATGGATAAAAAAATTATTCAACATTTTAAATTTCAAAGATGGATTTTCTTATGTATTACTTATAATAGAGAATTAAAATTAATTGAAAATCTAAAATTTACCACTGCTTTATATGTTCCATCTGCAGGATAAAAACATCATAGAAAATTAACAAGCAATACCTTCTTACGAAAGAAATTCAAGGATTGAAATTCATGGCATTACATTTTATGTTTACTTGTTAATTTTTTGCCTTCTATCCTAGCATATAAAGGCCCTGGAGTAGTTAGTCTATCTCGATCACTGCCAAATCCCCAATATGAAATACTAGGTCTAGCACATGTTAGATTTCAGCAAATATTTGACAAAAAGTAAAGAATATATAATTTGTTTGCAAAACTATTAAACTTGAGAAGCGCTTTCAAAATAGCAGAGTAAGGACTACCCCAAATCCACTCCTCCTTAAAAGCAATGATAACACTGGCAAAAATTGCCAAAACAATTTTTTCATGACTCTGGCAATTAATAAAAGACATGCAACAATCCAAAGAGCATTTAATTAAGAAAAATGGCTGAAGCTCTGTAAGAACTGTGAGCTTTGTGGAGTTTTAACTTCTTGCCTTTTTGCTACTCCTTTCTTCCCTGCTCCACAGTTTCCCTGAAAACCGACAACCTTGCAGCAAAGGCAGCTATGAAAATGAGCAACTTAACAACTAGTGGAGAGGAAGAAAGGGTTTGGAGCTTCCAGAAAGCCCCACCCCAGAGAATGGTCACTCTATGACCAACCTGGCCACTTATAGAATAGTTCAATTCTCAGAGCTTGCCTTTCCCAGCATGAGTCTGAGCTTACCCTGTGTGTATAGCCCTATCCCCAGGGTATGAAAATTATTTAACATCGAAGCTGCTGAGGTGACTATTGGAGTTGTGGCTAATAAGAAGCTGACCAAAAAAGCTTAAAATAAAAAATTGGGGCATGAGATGCTCATAGGGGGCTTTGAGAAGGTCCAGCATATTCCTTGGAACCTAGATGGCTGTGTGCATGTGCATGGCCAAGAAACATATGAAAAGGCCCTAATCAATCACCCCTGGTTAACCTTGAGGTTCCGCACAAACAAGAAGTGAAGGCTAAGGGAAAGTTGTGAGCTGTGTGCTGGAACATTGAAGGTATGCCCTATCACACATCCTGAGCCCTTGGGCAAACAATGGGAGACATTCTGTTCCAAGGCACTAAGGAAATTTCTGTCCAATCATTTGCTGATCTCTATGCCAATCAAGCAGAGACTTCAGGGGCTGTACATGACAAAGAATACCGAGTGTGCAGAATTAGTCCAGGAAAATCTCTAAGAAAACAAACAGTAACAACAAGAACAACAACAAGAAAAGAAAAATAAAATTAGGAAAACAGAAAAATTGATAGAGGGGATCTGATTTCTAAAATTTCCACACTATAATATTTTAAATATCCAGTCTTTAAGAAAAAAAATTATGAGACATGCAAAGAAACAGGAAAATATGACCTAGACACAAGAAAAATGCACTTAGTAGAAATTGTCTACAAGGAAGACAAGACGTTGTACTTACTAGAAAAAGACTTTAAATCAGCTATGGTAAATATGTTCAAATATAACCAAAACCATGTCTAAAGAACCAAAGGAAAATATAAGAATAATGGCTCACCAAACTAACATCAATAAAAAGACAGAATATTTTAAGAAAAAAACAAATAGAAATTCTGCACTTGAAAAGTACAATAACTGAAAAAAAAATTCACCAAAGAGGGTCAACATCAGATTTGAACTGGCAGGAGAAAGAATCCATGAACTTGATGCAAGGTCAACTGAGATTATCCAGTCTGAGAAACGTAAGGACAAAAGAATGGAAAATAATGAACAAACTCTCAGAGACCTGTGAGATACCATCAAGTATACTGGCATATACATGATGGAAGTTAGAGAAGAGAGAGAGAGGGGAGAAGTAAGAATATTTGAAGAAATAATAACTAAAATATTTCCAAATTTGTTTAAAGACATTAGACGGCACAACCAAGATGCCCAACAAACTACAAACAGTATAAATGCAAAGAAATCCAAAACTAAATACATCATACTCAAACTGTCAAAAGCCAAAGACAGATAATCTATAAAGCAGCTAGAGAAAAGTAACTTATCATAAAAGACATCCTCAATAAGAATAACATCCGACTTCTCATCAGCATCCATAGAGGCCAGAAGTTAGTGAGATGATATATTCAAAGTCTGAAAGAAAAAGACATTTGACCAAGAATTCTATATCCAGAAAAAATCCTCCAAAACTGGAGAAATCAAGACATTCTCAGAAAAACAAAAACTTAGAAAAGTTGTTGCTAGAAGACTTGCCCTGTAAGAAATATGAAAGAGAGTTCAGATTGTAATTAAAGGTCACTAGGAAGTAACTTGAATCCACATGAAAGAATAAAGAGCACCATTATAGGTAATTACACAGTAAAGATATAAGGAAATGTAAATATATTTTTGTTTGTAACACTTTTCTTCTGCTACCTGGTTTAAAAGACAACTCAATAAATCAGTAACTATAAAACTGTGTTAGTAGGCTTACAACGTCTTTTCTATCATGACAATAATACACAAAGAAGAAGGGAGAGAATGAATCAATATTGGAAGAAAATTTGGTGTGGCACATGTAAATCCTCCCTTATCAGTAACTTTAAATGTAAATGAATTACATTCCAATCTAAAGGCAGAGATTGGCACAATGAATAAAAAATATGATCAAACTATATGCTACGTACAAGAGACACATTTTAGATTCAAAAATACAAATTGAAAGTAAAAGGATGGAAAGATATTCCATGCAACCAGTAACCACAAAAGAGCTAGGGTGACTATAGTAATAGACAAGATAAGTTTTCAGACAGAAATTATTACTGGAGATAATTAAAGATATTTTATAATGATATCAAGGAAAGCCCAGTAGGAACACATTAATGAGAATTATTAACATGCAAACACCCCAAAACAGACCTTGAAAATACATGAACAAAAACTGACAGAATTGTAAAGAGAAATAGAAAATGTAACAATGATAGTTGGAGACTTCAATACCCTACTTTAAATAATGGATAGAACAACTAGGCAGAAGATCAACAAGAAAACAGAAGACTTGAAAATACTTTAAAGCAGTTAGATCTAACAGATTATCTCCAAAACACTTCACCCAACAACAGCAGAATACATATGCTTCTCAACTACACGTGAAATGTTCTGTAAGATAAATAATATGTTAGTCATTTTTTAAAAAAGCTTTAATACATTTAAAGGAGAGAAGTTTTACAATGTTTATTCTCTGCCCACAATGGAATGAAATTAGAAATCAATAACAAAAGGAAACTTTGGAAATTCACAAATATGTGGAAATTAAACAACTACTTCTAAATAACAAATGAGCAAACAAAAAATTACAAGGAAATGTAGAAAACACTTTGGGATATATGATACTGAAAACACAACATACCAAAACTAATGGGGTGCAGCAAGCAGTGCTTAGAGGGAAATTTATAGCTGTAAATGTGTTTTAAAGAAGAGGAAAGATCTCAGATAATAAACCAATCTTCTGGTTAAGAGCAAACTATACTCAGAGCAAGGAGAAGAAAGAAAATAATAAAGACTACAGTGGAAATATGAAAAACAGATGATAGAAAGACAATAGAGAAAATCAATGAAACCAAAAGTTGTTTCTCTGAAAAGAGACAACAATTGATGAACCTTAGGCTAGATTGATGAAGAAAGAAGAAAAAAGACAAAAATTACTAAAGTCAGGAATCAGAAATACACAGGATTACAAAGGAATACTAGGAACAACAGCATGCCAACAAATTAGATAACCAAGACGAAATGGAAAAATTTCTAGAAACTCAGAAACTACCAAAATTGACTCAAGAAGAAATAGAATGTCTGAATAAACCTATAGCAAGTAAAGAGATTTTATTTATTCATTTTTTCCCCCCAAAGCCCCAGTAGATAGTTGTATGTCATAGGTTCACATCCTTCTAGTCGCTGTACGTGGGACTCGGCCTCGGGTTGGACGGAGAAGTGGTGCCCTGGGGCATGCCCGGGATCCGAATCCGGGCCGCCAGCATCAGAGCACGCGCACCCAACCGCTAAGCCACGGAGCCGGCCCAAGAAAAGTTATTTTCAATTATATATAATATTCATAAAAATTGAACTTATATTAGGATGAAAAGTATCTTAATGTAGTCTAAGAAGTAGAGTTAAGATAGATGCATTCTTTCATGTAAATATCAGAAAACTAGAATTTAATTACAAAATTCAAAACAAAATTGTTCTTTCACCTAAAATTTGAAAATATTCTAGTGAATTATGCTTGGGTCAAATGGAAAATACAAAATAAGCAATGAACTTCTAGAAAATGACAATGATGAAACTACTATATAACCAAATTTACGGGAAACATTAAAGTGATACTCAGAGAAAATTCATAGTCTTTAACACTCACATAAGTTTAAGAAAGTGAATGAAAATGAATAAACTAAGCACCTGACTAAATATATTATTAAAAGTAAAATAAAATAAATAAAAGCAGAAGAAAATAATTATTGGAAAATAAAATGAATTAATCAGTAATAGAACAAAAATGAGTAAAAAATAAATCAAAAAGCTGAGATTTTTTAGGAACAAAGGCTAGCGATTTTCATAGGAGAATTTTATCAAATCTTTGAAAGGCAGATAAATCCAGTGCTATTTAAAACTGTTCTAGAACTTTACAAAAGGAAAATTAGTTTTTTAAAGAAGCAAGAATGACATAGATACCAAATCCAATCAAGATTGTACAATAAAGAAAATTACATATCAATTTTATTTAAGAATATCACTGCAAAAGTCCTTAAAAGAAAAAGCAAACAGAATCTCATTGCATAATAAATTATTTATTATAACCAAGTAGGTTTTGTTCCAGGATACCACAATTATACATTGTTAGGAAATTCCTTAACGTAATCAAAGAATATTAAGAATTCCAAGGAGAAAAACTCATACGACAAGCTCCATAGATACCAAAAGCATTTCCAAAGTTTATTCACTATTTTAAAAAACTATGAATTGATGTATATTTCTTTTTACACAATATTTCAGCCCCCAAATCAACATCTTCCTTAAAGAGAAAACACCTATTAAGAACAAGACAAGAATATAACTTTCATTACTACCATTTAACATTATATGGATGGCATTAGTCAATGAAATCAGAAGTACAGAAGTATGGAAATATAAGAATTGGAAAGCAAGAGGTAAAACTACCTCTATTAGTGGATCATATGATTGTCTAAATTTCAAGTCAATCAACTAAAAACTATTTTTTTTTTTTTGCTGAGGAAGATTGGCCCTGAGGTAACATCCGTGCCGATCTTCCTCCACTTTAAAAGGGAACGCCACCACAGCATGGCCCAACGAGCAGTGTGTTGGTGCACACCCTGGGTTCCGAACCCGGGCCGCCAGCAGCAGAGCATGGGCTTTAACCACTACGTCACGGGCTGGCCTCCTAAAAAGCTATTACACACAAGAAGTTGAGTAGCAGTTAAGGTAGCAGTACATAAATTATCTGTACAGAAATCAATAGCCTCCAAATACACAAATAACACATAACTAAAGAGAAAACTCCATTTTAAAGAGCAACAGATGGACAAGAAATGTGCAATAGCTAAAAGATAAACTTGAAAACTACTTTTATGGACCCTAAGTAGATCTGAACAAATGAAAACACATATCAAGTCCTTGGAAAGGAGCACTCCAAATCTAGGTCAGTTCTCTATAACTATGTATAAATTTAGTATCTCAATAAAAAAACATTGTTTTCCTGTTTGGAACTAGGCAATTTAATTCTCAGGTTCATGTGAAAAATAAATCATAAAAGAAAGCAAAATCAGAAAAAAATCAGAAAATGGAGAGCAATTGGGAAAGACTTTACCACACATCATCACATAGTCAAGGCCTTAAAGATTAAACAGAATGGCACTGACATATGGATAAACAGACAGATCATTGGAACTTAAGAGAAAGACTAGAAACGGAACCTTGACATACAGAGATTTAGAACGTGGTTACGGGGGGCATCTCAAGTCAGATATTTCAAATATGAAATTATAAAACTACCAGAAGAAAACAAGAGTGAATTATTTATACCTTGGAATAAGAAGGTCTTTCTAACTATGATTGAAAATCCCAAAACTATAAAAGACTGAGACTTATCAATCTATATGTATTTATATTGTTTTGATTTTTTGAATCATGTAAATGTACTACCTATTCAAAATGAAATTATATTAAGAATATTCTTCTGGCTCTAGCTTTTAAGTTTTTTTTTCTTTCTGTTTATTCATTTCATGCCCAATTATAAGTGGCCTGGAAATTAAATGAGCTGTTTTTGTGGCCAATTCAGCAGTCCCCAAAAGTGTTCTGTAATATAACTTAGCAGAAGCACCTCTCCACATAAAACCACACAGGGAGGGGGAGGGGCTCGTGCTCCTGGGGACCAGGAAACCGGATGTTAACCCCAGAGCTGTTACCCAGAAGCTGTGCAGTGATACGGTAGCTTGCAACTCCTCTTGGCCTCTTTTCTCCTCTATAGGGTGAGGTGGATGAATCGTAAAATCACCAGCGTTGCTTCCAGCTTAGGAATCCCTCGGAAACAATACGCTCAGTGAAAGCAATGCTTAGTCAGTCTCCATGGCATTAACACTTTCAAGCATGTTCTTAAATTTGTCTTGGGAATAACTGTCCTTCTTTCTGGTCCTACAACCAATTTAGAGATTAGGTATTAAGTAGAATTTAAAAATTCTCTGTACTCTGCACATCCACTAGCTTAAGTCATTTCTTCTTATGACTGTTTTTTTTAAATTTAATTTGCAGCGTTGGTGCACAGAAAGCAGTGAATTCAAGACTCTTCTCAAAAGAGAGAAAAACTAATGGACACAAAATAGGAAGGGTTACAATGACTCCAGTGTCCCATTTGTTAATGATAAAAAAAAAGAACTATGAAAAACATCTGTTACACTCTAGAAATTCAGAGCAATTACCTAAGTGCCTCCCAAATTTAGTTTAATGAATTTCTTGGAGTAAATTTGGAATTATCATCTGCATACTTATTGTTTCTTCTTTTAAAATTGTGTAATTGATTTTTCAGATTTAAATCTTAGAGACATTTTAAAAATTAAAGTTTATTCTGTCAGTCTTAAACAATTAAAATCCTCATTTGATTTCCAAAATACAGTTGACTTTAAAGCTTTAGTTATTATAATTTATTGCCCATGTTATTGCTATATAATCTTCATTTGGAGAGGAACACTATGTCCTGTTTAAATATTGCATTTAAATTATCTACTATATTTCATTCTAGAAGCATTTTCATCAGAGCTGATTGCTAAAAACTAACGATTTCCAAAGGAATATAATGCCTTTGAAAGCCAAATTTGGACATTGAATTTGCAATAAGTCCATGAATAGCTAGGGATGGCAGTCTCTTTGGAGATACAACTTCTCTAGAAGCAAAATCTCCCATGAAAAGTAAAAAGAGAACTAGGTCACGTGTTAAAAGGACTTGGGTCAAATTTCTACAAATAGGAAAAAAAAAATAACATATTCTTTTAGCCATTGTGGTTAAAAAATTAAACAGCCATGATCTAATTCTCTCAAAGAGAAAGGACAGTCAAGCAGGTTATCGTTGGTCAACAGTTGGAAAACTTCTGTATCTCTGGGCCTGGTCTTCTAGCTTCTTCTGCTTGCTTATTAAAATCAGCCATTAATCAACCCACCCACTGATTATTTCTTAAATAAACCAGTATTTAATAAGTGTCTAGCCTTTGTTCGACCTCATGTTGTGTGCTGTGATGTACTCATAAAAACTTAAATATTACTGTCCTTAATATTAGTCAATCTACAAAGGAAGATGGAGCTAGCACATGTGAAATAATTAGTAAATGACCACATGTGAATTACAAGGCACTTAACCTATCTGACTCCCAAAATAAGTATCAGGTAAGGCCACAAAGGCACCTGAGATAAAGCAGGTACTGAGATATTGGAGTGCTGAAATGAGGGCTCAGGTTTACAGTTCATTGCTTTTTCCCAGTTAATAAGTTACCTCCTCCCCACGTAGTTTTAATGGATAAATAGAAAAGGAAGAATGTGAACTATGTAGGACAAACAGCATTAACAAATATTTAGAGATTGGAATTACCAGATACATGTTGAGAGACAAGGATCTGAGTGGCTCTATTAAATCAGAGTGTCTCTCTTGGGGAGAAATGGCAAATTGGTTGGTTGAGTAGGGCAGGTTGAGGTGATGAACAGTCTTTAATGTCATATAGAAATTGATGTGATAATCAAAGTCTGTGTGGAGCTAGTGTCAGTTCTTGGCTATGTCAGGGAGGAAAAACATTTCCCCCATCTTCTTAGGTTGAGAATTTGGAGACCTGCAAATTACACTGGCAAAAGGCAGATTAGAAAGAGAAAAGACAAAGTTTATTCCCATAAATACAAGAGAACTCACAGAAAATGTGGTCCAAAGAGGGAGTTAGAATTTGGGGCTTATAGACCATCCTACTAGGGGAAGAGGAGAGGGAGAAATGACACTTATGGGAATGCAAATGATTTTTAGGAAAGATAAATGGGCCCTTGGGAAAATAGATGGAAGATATGATAGTTTTGTGACAATGTCTATTTAGGTAATTTCTTATTTCTTAAAAGTCAAGCTTCCCTGGTTGGGAAACTTCCAGGGAGGGGATTTATGAATGTTGAGTTCTTTTGGGAGACTCTGCATTTAGGCAGGTGAGAAGGGTTCAGAAAAAACCCCAAACTCTGTATCTGTTGATTCTCAAATTTCTTCAGCTCAAAAGAATCCTTTGCCATAGAGTATGTTCTGGATCCCTACAGGCAGCAAATATATGAAAAATAGTGACATCCTCTAGCTAGCAATGTGCAGGACGAGTGGGTCTGTGGCTTTCCTGTAAGCCATCTGGGGAAGAATTCCAATAATCTAGATTTGTGATTGATGTGAGTGAGACAGCTTAGTGACATGAAAGAAATGTATGAGAGAAGAAAAACTGTGGTATTTCCATTTGAGGAAAAACAAGTCCAAAATTATTCTCAAAAATAACATCCTCATTCCATCTACAGCACGTGAAAGAGATGCATTACAATGTAAACAAAATGTGACATTTTACTTTATTGTTTCAAATTGCTTTAAATGTGTAAATATTCATGACTGCTTCAAAACTCTAATGGATATAATGTGATTACATTGTTTACTACTACAATACATATAAATGGCTTGTTGAAAGTGTACATTGTCTCATTAAATCTGTTCTTTAGAATTTTAAAGAGATAATGGAAATGAAAGCATTTATAAGATATTTTTATATCTTCTTTCCTCAAACCTATCCTAGTACAAGCCTGATTTGGTTCTCAATTGCTGTCATTTGAATGCCAAACCTAAAGTGCAGATTTGAGTCCCATCATTACAATTCCACCTAACATTTAGCACATCAATTACATCTTTGGGAAAAAAAAAAAACTTAAATGGATCCTCCATATCTAAAGTGCTGGAGAAAGAACAGTTTTTTTTTTTTTTTTTTTTGTGAGGCAGATTAGCCCTGAACTAACATCTGTTGCCAATCCTTCCCTCTCTGCTGAGGAAGATTGGCCCTGGGCTAACATCCATGCCCATCTTCCTCTACTTTATACGTGGGACGCTGCCACAGCATGGCTTGATATGCGGTGCGTAGGTCCATGCCCAGGATCTGGACCTGTGAACCCCGGGCTGCCGAAGGGAAGTGCATGAACTTAACCACTACGCCACAGGCCAGTGCCAAGAACAGATCTTTTAAAAATAATATATTAAATCTTTGTCAGAAAGTGTTTAAATTTTTTCAAGGAGAATGAATGCCAAGATGTGTCCAAGTTCCAATCTGTGGGTTTGGATACAGTTTGCAGGCAGGGCTCTGGAACATTAGGTGTCAAAGGGACTGAGGAGGTGGAGGAAACAAGAATGGACTAGAGCTTCTAGTAATTTTCCTTAAATGTTTGATCACCCTGGGATGTATGCTACTCTTCTATGAACATTACCTCCCACACATTAAACAGGATTGGTTACATTTCTCATTCCATTGTATTGGCTTCTCTAGACTCCTGGAATTTGCCCCAAATCTTCTTTTTCTCACTTCTCATTTGTTTTACTCCCTCACGCTCTTATCTGCAAATGCCGTGAATGTAGTCTCTACTGATCTTTCCTAGGATCACTGCTCCTCCCAGGAAGTGGAAGGACTTCTCTTTTCTGGTCCTTTCCAGTGGGTATTCCACTGCTTTGGCTGCTTTTACAAAGTTTCTCATTTCATCCTAGCACTTTTCTATAGTCAGGGAGGGTAAAGCCAACAATTCTTAAAGTTGAGATCCAAAATTCGTGGGTAATTGGAGGTCTAGTGACAGCGTGGTCTGTTATCATATGAACTAGTGAATCAGTACATTAGATAGCATGTTAGTTGAGCCCTTAGTCTGTCTAAGCTGCACAGTCTAGGATGGACCATATCAGGTGGCATTCAAACCCAGTTCTTCTGACTCTAAAGCTAATATTTTGTTTACAGCATAAAGCAGGACTGTGTTTTTGTTATAACCTAAGTGAAGCCATTTCATCCCTTCTAATAATTAAGAGGTCTTGCATCACAACCTTTTCATCTTCTCTTCTAACAATGGGAAAAAATTTGCTTTTGCAGCTCAACAAAATTTATGAATACCTTAAGCAAAAAGAGATACAAAGCAGAGCAAATCCTGAGTATCTATACTTTCATAGTTCTGAGATAAATCGCAATCTGGAATTGCTTCTCTATGAAGATTGTTCTTGTAAACACCTAAGGGGAAAAGAATCCTGTTTCTGATTTTTTGTCCTGTTTGTGTAAGTGTACATGTGTCTGTGTGTGTATGTATTGCTTAAAAAAAGAGACGTCAGGCCCAAAATGGAGTCACTTGTGCTAAACCCACGTCACCAAACCAAGATTTAATACTTAACCTAATTGCAGTTCCAGCTTCCCAGGAATTAACCTTTAACCAGTCAACATGGAATTATTTGGTCAACACTAGTGAGATAATCCACCCCAGAGACCCCTTTCAGTCCCCTTAGGAAGGCAACCTTGCCTGAAACAATGCATTCTTTGCTAATAATTTTTTTTTTCCAGCCCCTTTCTGCCTTTAAAAATTTTTCCTTTTCTAGTGCTCAGCAGAGCTCCTTTCTACTTGGTAGGTGGGATGCTGCCCAATTCATGAATCACTGAATAAAGTCAATTAGATCTTTAAATTCACTCAGTTGAATTTTGTTTTCTAATAGTTTTGATGTCAGTGGTGAGACTGAAGGAGACTTCCAGCAGCTTCAGGGACAACAAGAAACACAGGCATGGTACCCCATGAACGCTTTGAGTTCACTGTCTTTCTTGTTGTTTCTGAGGGCCACGGGTAAGTTCCTCTCAGTTCTGAGCTCCTCTCTCTTTGCATCAAGCTCCTGATCTAATTGATTTTCCAGCCTGTGCCGCATTTGTCTGGAATCACTGGTTCCGCATTAGGAGCTGCTGGTAGTTCAGACCACAATTCCCCATTTGGTTGGAAATCCCCAGTCCTTGGTTCTGTCCTCAGATTCCATGTAGGAAACTACTGGTGGCAACTGCAATTCCTCTTTGATGGGAATCAGCCTGCAGTACCCATTCATGGGTTTGCTGATTCAATCCTTTCCACAATCCCCAGCTCCACGTTGTGAATTGTTGGTGGTGCACACAAGGCCTTTTCTTGACTGGGCCGCACTAATTGGTTACTGCTGGTATGTTAAGGTGCACGTGTTTGTTCGTCTTGTTTTGTGTAGATAAAGGCTAACTGCTAACCGAAATCTCAGAAGCCAAAGGAAAAAAAAGCAGCAGCAAGAATTGGTGGGCATGGGTCAAGCATTTAAAATCTGTTAGAGCACTTGTCACCTAACTCTAAGAGACTCTCATGTTAAGAAGAGTTGGTCACAGAATGCGTTAGATTGATGCTAGGTCATCCACCAATCCTAAGAAAATTTCCATGCAGCAAGGTACGCTGCAAAACACCGCACAGTGGCCAACCCTGCGGCATGTCCCTCTTAGGTATTAGTTTGGCTCCAAGAGAACCAAAGGCTTAGCTAAAAGAAATAGGATCCTTAAAATCTAAAGAGTTAATTGTGCCACCTTCCAGCACATCTGCTTATTTTATATCTAAGAACTACGGTACTAGAAGCTATAAATATCTATAAAAAATGGCAAAGTATTACCAAGCTTGTTCTGTGTCCTGAGAGCTTGGCTTGGTTACCATCAGGTTGGGGGCCCCAAAATATGGCTGGACAGAGATGTGAGTTGCACCCCATTTGTGGTTAGATATGGCTGGACAGAAATGTGGGTTGAACTCCATTTGTACCTAGGGTCCTACCACACTGCTGCCAGCCCTCAGAGGAATTACAGTGGCCATTGTGTGGAACATTCCGATTAGATAAGATCATTTAAGAAGTGCGCTTGAAATAAAGCACTCCCAAATAGAACAGACAGAATGGAATACCCATTTAATTGGCATGCAAAAGCCTTCAAAAGCCCTCAAGATTCCAAAATAGCCTCATTGAAAGATTTGATGCAAAAGGCTAATAAAAAATTGGAGATATAAGAGGTATCTAAAACAAAAGACTATAAGACTGATGCAACTTCTACTGCCCACGTCTAGCCTCCTTTACTTGAGTACTTATTCTACTAATCTTCTGTCTGAATTGTCTTTACGTGACTGTAAACAAAAGTCCACCAAGTTAGTTGCTTACAGACACCCCCATATTTACCCTCAAAGGAGGGCTTTTCCCAGGGTTGATGGGACTCTGATAAACTGCTACATTATTCCGTTAAACAGCTAAGGAAAACTAAAATTAAAATTAATAAAAAACCTTGCCAAATTCTGGCAAATATAGGAGCTACACCCTCTACTTTAAACCCCGCTCAGAGCTTGCAGGTAGGATCCTGGGAAAACTGGCAGAAACCAGCTAAGAGAGAAAATTCTTATCAGAGTCAACTTTCCCAGATCTCTGTCTGCAGTACCTGCTAGAAAGAGGAAAAGAAAATTTTTTTTTGCGTTCTCTTTGGAGACACCTCTTGAGTCCAAGAGGTTGTTCAATATTGCCAGAAATATTCACTGCTTGTCCTGGCTGAAACCTGACAAGATATTTTAAAGAATCAAATAATTTTATCATAAAAAATTTGGCCAAATTAAAAGCCGATATTCAGAGCCTAATAGGAATTTTTTCAGGCCTCCTCTACTAAGCTAAGTGTACCTGGAGGGAAAGGTCATTTGAAAGATAGGTGAATAAAAAAATCATGTCTTCTCCACAAACATTAGTAGAAAAAGCTTTAGCCATCTGAGCAGATAAACTTAACTTAGTCCAACTGTTCTTCTATAACTAGTGAATTTTACATTATCATACCTGTTTCTGGCTAAAATTTTAAAATGAAACTATAAGGTCTTTGTTTTCATTTGTCTGTATGTTTATGTGCATCTATATATGTATGTTGTAGATGTGTGGCATTTTCTACCACTGTATGGTATTGCTAAGGTTAATTTGTAAAAGAACTCTATTTAATTGGCTTGAACAAATAAGCATTTACATAAATTTAGTATGTATAAAAATTCTCAGAAGTATAATGAAAGCTGGCCCAAATGCTTTCCAGGTTCCTGTCACCTGGGAAAACATTTGGTATTAAAGCCAATTTAAGTTTGTTGATTGAATTATATAGACGTGTCTTTAGAGTTCTCAACATTGAATATAATGCAGACACGCAACTCTTATTCCACCCGGTTTGTTGGTCAAATGAGTGCATGTTATCTCCTACAAAATTTGTCAGCAAGAAACATTAGCTTGAGATGATGGCTGACTTTAATGAAATTTTTGTACGTAAACTAAATATAATTGTTAAGAACAAATAAATCAAATAGATATAAGTAGGATAAAAAGTTCTTAGGTAAACTTTTTAGTTTCCCTAAATCTTTTTGGTAACCTGAAACCTTAAAGTGTTACTAAGTTAAATGATGAGTTAAGTTAAATTCGTTGAATATCCAGATCATTTCTTTTTTTTTTTTTTTTAATTTATTTTTCCCCCAAAGCCCCAGTAGATAGTTGTGTGTCATAGCTGCACGTCCTTCTAGTTGCAGTATGTGGGACGTGGCCTCAGCATGGCTGGAGAAGCAGTGTGTCGGTGCGCACCTGGGATCCGAACCCAGACCGCCAGTAGCGGAGCACACGCACTTAACCGCTAAGCCACGGGGCCGGCCCCAGATAATTTCTAAATAAGATAAAATACTGAAATGTGAGAAAGCACAGGTTTTTAGAAATTATAAAAAGTATGTCTGTCAATCCACAGAATGTAATGTAAGAGACAGTTCATAATTGATTACTTCTTATTTTTCACTAGAAATTAAAAGTTTCTAGGGGTTAAAATTCTAATATATGTAATTAAAACTACTAGAAATAATAAGAGAAAGGAATTTTATGTGTAGTCAGGACTGGCTAAGATTGGAATGAATTTAATTAGGTAAATGAGTTTTAATATCAAAAGTAAGCTGGTGCAAAATTAGAATTTGTTTTTTACTCTGTTAAAAAAACAAAGTTTTCTTGGACTATTGGTCTTCTCTTGATAATAAGAGATTATGAAAGGTTTTTCTTTACCTTTTAAGTAATCTGCTTAGAAAAAATAAAGATCTTGCATCTTGTCAAAATAATCAGCTATGTTCCATGTTTTCTGCATCAGGTCCTTGATTACTTAAAACTAGTACTCTTGATATTGCAAGAGCTAAGTTTTGCTCAGAACTGTGTAACCTTCTATATTTGCCTATGAAATCTTTGCCACTATTATTAAATAGATAACTAAGTGTTGTTTCACAGTGAACTATGATCCTATTTTACCAAGTGTTTTAAAACCTTTTTGATATTTTTGGGAAACTTCCCCAAAATCATATCCTAACTGAAGTCTTTTGACCTTGAACTAAATTTGGGATTTTCCAGAGGGTCTCTGGAACATCTCAAACATCTCAAAAGATTTGTTATCTCTATCCTTATAAAAAGGAAGATGTTAAACTTATTAGGCTTATTTTATATGTTAAATTACATGGGAAGCATTGTCAAATAAGAAGTAATACTAAGGCTTCTTTATGGTGTATTGTAAGCATATGTCGTAAGTGTTCCATAAATTATATGAAATTCCTAGAAATCTGATATGTCTTGGTATAATATTATCAGTCATAATTCCAGTTATTATCCTAAAATGTTGTATGTTACAGAAATAACCAAATTTCCTTATCAATTCCATTATAATCAACTCTCATCAGATCTTTAATAATAGGCATTTTTTAAATCTTTCGTCATCACGGAAGTGATTGTTTTACTCTGGTGCTTTTACAGAAATGTTCCTGCAAAAGTGCTTCACCTTGAAGGAGAATTCATGGAAAGAACTTTGACAAGTACAATTTTCTGATAACTTTAAGACCACAAAACTGAACTTAGATAAGAATTTCTGGAAATAGTGGAAAAACCGGATTCAAGCAGAATAAGAATTAATAACATGAGACTAAATAAACTGAGGAGAATGGTTATAATTCCTATGACTTCTTGTTTGAGATATTGCTGGTTCTCTAATGCTTTGCTTTTCCAGATTTAAGGGAACTTTTTCTCTCAAGCTATCTATAACTTACAGCAATTTTGTAACATATACCTTTGTGAAGAAAGATGAAACATTTCTCTTTTCCTCCCTACCTGATCCCTCCAGAATTCAGAAACTCTTAGTGAATATTCTTATTTTCATAGCAATAAAATTATTTGCTCGAGTTCACTAAGAATCTGTTCTTCTTGTAACAGGATGCAATCAAAAACATTCACTACATTGCCAAAGCTTTGAATGGGATATTATATTTGAGAAAGCTATACATAGACTCAGATATGACCAGATAGCTTTAAGAAACTACTTAAACTTTGGCTTGGCTTCCTGGCCTTGGGAGGTTTTTAGGAGTTCAATCTAAGATTCTTTAAAAAAGTTCCACCAAAGCAGTCTTAAAAAGAACTTGTATGGTCAATCACTATTCTTGATGTGCTTATGTAAATAACTAGGCCAAGCCTCGTTCAGACAAGTTAGTTTTACTGTGATTATCCTTGGAAAAAAGGGGGGGTAATGTAGAGTGAAAAATTATGTTTGCACTTTTGTAGATATTCTAGTCCAGTTAACTGTCTTTGAGTTTTTTGTTATATATCCGTAAACTGGACTGGATCCTGAATTCTTCTAGTCTCCTCAAATATCTGCCTATGATCCTTCAAAGTAACATTTCCAATTTTCTCCCACCCTTCTGATTTGAAATCATTAAGAACAAAGACTCCCTTGAATCTCCTTGGATAAGGCAATGCCAGGTCCTCCTCAATATCCAGATAACAAGCAGACTTTCGGGCCTGGAACTTTGGATATACACCTCACAGCTGAGGAAAGCTCCACCTGACATCTGGTCCTCTGTGCTGTTGGAGACCTTCAAATCAAATTGACAAGGAAGAGAAGTGGCTGATATTGAGGTAGACTGCTTCCTCCCAACATGCTGGATGGAGACTTCATGCTTTAACCAAACATGAAATCCTTTTCTTCTTCCCTTTCATTCCTTTACTGTGGTGTTGGCCTGGAAAGACAACGCTGTCATCTGTATCTCCCCGGCCATTGCTAAGGGGAGTAAACTTTGCCTTTCAGACTGCTGGCTTCATCATCAAAAACTCCTATCTGCCCATTAACAGTGCCATCTTAGTGGAAGTGGTTTGTGCCCTGACAGGATTTATCTTTGTCTGTGGTGGTTATCACTCTCCCTGAGCCTATAAATGCCTAGACAGCTGGCACATAACTGGGCAATGCCTCTTTGGTTGCTTAACTGTGCCCCCAACTGAGACATCTCATTGGTCAACTCCCCTGAATTTACGTCATTGAGTTAGAAAGAAATTACCAGGAGGCATTCATGATTTAGGATTCACTTCCTTTGGTGGGGCCTCATTTCCCTCGTTAGGAACAAATATAAATGAAACTTTGATAAGGAACCTCTCCTTAACTCTTGAAAATATTGCAGAATCTGTGGCTAAGCAATAGCTGCCCAACAAAAATCCTTATAGTCTCTGGTCAAAGTTGCTCTTGATAATAGGATAACTAATTATCTTTTAGCCGAGCAAGGAGGAGTCTGTGCTGTGCAGCGCCACCTGCTGCACCTGGGTCAACTCTTTTGGGGAAGTCGAGACTCACATTACATAAGATCACTGAGCAAGCCACTTGGCTTAAAAAGGTGATGCCTTCAGCAGGGTCTTTCTTTGACTTATTTGATTTTGATTGGTTTGATCTTGGGAACCATGACTCCAAAGTGTACTCCAGATATTGAGAACTATTCTGTTTATAATAGTCATTGCAATCTCGCTGACACATTGTGTTCTCTTAAAAGCTTTAAATACGTGTTCGCAGCCACTAACCCCCCAGCAAATGATCTTCCTAAGACTGGAACATCAGAAAAGGAACAAAGAGAATGACGGACTTAAAAAAATTGTGAGCTGGAAGTTGTGACCTGCGAATATCATAGAGATTAAGCAAAAACATCATGACCTGTGAATACCACACAAAGGATCAGCAAAACCTGTGAGAGCTCCAGAGCGGTAGCTGGGAGTGCTGCTAATGCCTTAAATTTTGATCACATCTCTCAGCTAGCCTGCGAGTCTTGTCAAAAGGGGGGAAACTGTTAAAAAAAAGAGACAACACGCCCAAAATGGAGATACTTGCGTAAAGCCCACATCACCAAACCAAGATTTAATACTTAACCTAATTGCAAATTCAGCTTCCAGGATGTAAACTTGAACCAGTCAACAAGGAATTACCTGGTCAGCATCAGTGAGGTAATCTGCCCCATAGACCCCTTCCATGCCCCTTATGAGGGTGACCTTGCCTGAAACAAAGCATTCTTTGCTAATAATTTTCTTTTTCTGCCCCCTTTCCACCTTTAAAAATCTTTCCTTTTCTACAGCTTGAAAGAGCTCCTTTCTACTTGCTAGATGGGATGCCTCCCAATTCATGAATCATTGAATAAAGCCAATTAGATCTTCAAATTTACTCAGTTGAATTTTGTTTTTTAACAATATGTACGTATTTAACGGTGTGTATGTATGTATGGTTCTCGAATGGGTGTTTTAGCTAGCTCCTTATCTACTTAAACAGTTGATCTTTTCAGAAACATCAGCAATTAATGTGGTCAATTATTTCTCTGAATTATCAGATTTATTTGTCCATCCCAGGTTTTGTTGGACTAAGCACATGCAAATTTAAATTTAAATTCGTTAACATGTTTTGAAATCTGCAAAACTGTGATAAGAATCTGACAAGATTTTGATTTGCAAGGGTTAAATCCTTCCTTATCTGTTGTTAATACATTTGTCAATGTGCTATCCTTATTAGAAGTGGAAAATAGCTGGCCTACACCTGTCTCAAAGAAAATTCTGTCTAGTGGTTGACTTGAAATGACAATAGCTAAGATTAATGATTATTTGCTACATGCCATGTGCTTAGTCAAGAACTTCCTGTGTTTCTCCTCGTTCCTTCTTCCCAGCAGCATTCTGAGTAGGTATTCTCTTTAATCTATCTTCACAGTTGGGTAAATTGAACTTAGAGGGGTAAATATCTTACACAATGTCACACAGAAAGATGTCATACCTGCATCTCAGAAATGTATCCTTAGGGACTAATTATTTTTATTGGTTAATGGTTAACAATTACCATAATTTGACTCCCAGAAATTTTCTCAAAACATTACACATGAGTAGCAGGTCTGTCTAATATCCATTTTTTTGGATTAAAATTCATTCATTGATGTGGAGTTTTCTTTCATGTGTGGAGCAATGTTTGATATTTTCCTCTCTAAAGACTGAATGTTGTCAGTTCTCTTTAATGAGCAGTATTTTTCCAAGAATGATGTCATGTATCTGGCAGTTTTATTTTTGCCTGCTTTATAAAAGCTATATTCAGGAACCTACAAGACTGTTTACGAAAGTATATTCTGTTTCAAAATTTTTTATTACCCTTATACAAAACCTCCACAGACACTCCACGCTAGGTGTCCTTTGAGTCCATTTCAATAACTGCAGTTAACTGTGACCTTTCGATAGAACGTAAATGTAGGCACGAGAATTTGCCGTTGTTACCATACATTACTTTCAACAAAGATTATCTATTAGAAAAGTAGAATCAGGTAATGTCTCTTTAGCTTGTTGTATGGGAGACCACATTTTTTTTCCTGTGTGCAAAGAGCTATAAATTTGCCTATGAAATGTTTGCTTCTTATATACCTGGAGATGAACAAATGTTCATATCTGATGGTTAATAATTTCCCTACTTCTGCCTCTTAATCTCTAGCTATTAGACTAATGGATTAAAATCACTCTGGTGTTCAAGAGGCCTGGAGAGCCTCTCAGAGCACATGGACAGCTAAGGGCTTTCTAAAACTCAATTTTAAGCATGGTTTTTTAAAAAATTAAAATACAGATACATCAATTTAGTAGCATGATAATATGAGAAGAGTGGGGCTTTCATTTGTTTGTTTTCTCCTCCAGGGCTTTGCATGGTTTCTTTTCTACTAGAGCAGTTGGCTTAACTGAGACATCCAACTCTGGGGGATGTATTAGCTAATGGTGAGCAACATTAAGGTCTGTGTACAGAGGATTGTGCTGAAGTCAAGTTGCACTTGGTGATTTTGTGCCCACTTGTAATCCACAACCTAAGTACTGTTGTTCATTTAATCTGAGACATTTTCTGCTGCTTAGCCCTGTGTTCTTCTCCTCACCTGACACATAGGAGACCCTGCCCAGGCCAAGCTGCCTGTACCACAACCAACACTGCCAAGATTTCTTCCCTGTGAATTATGTCTTCTCGGGGGTCTCTGTCTTCACACATGACCATACAGAGACCGGCATGCTTGACAGCACCTGACCAGTGCCTTCATTGGTGCTTCTATGGATGCAAAGAACAATTTGTGCCAGTTCCCTTACAGATGACAGAGCTGCCAGAGACAGTGTTCTTACTGTGCTAAGAAGGTACTGAGGACACATACTGTAGAGAGCCTACAGTTGTATATGGGAAGGTGAGGCTCAGGCTACTCTCAGATCTCTTGGGAAGGTAGGAGGAAACATATCACGGAAACAAGCAACACAATACTAAAGAGATGACAACTGGGTTCCACCAATCCCCTCAGCAGAGAGGTTCATCCTCTTTGACTGCCTGTTGTTTACCAAGAACTGGAGAGGACATAGATAAGAAAAAAGACAGAATCCTGCCTTCAAATAACTTATTTTCAAGTGAGGAAGTTAGAGCAGTTTGACAAACAACTGAAATAAAGACAAATGGTGATTAGTGTTTTTGTATTGATTTATAATCTGAGTGTAGAGAAAAGCATCAGCTTATTCTGACTAGAAGGAATTAAGGGATTCCTAGAAAGTTTCATTTAAAAATTTATTTATCACCTGATATGTACAAGGCACTGCACTCAACACTAAATAGATGATGTCTGCTTTCCTCCTCACTGGAACGTTATCGTATCAGCATCACTATATCCATTTTATAGATGACGAAACTCAAGCTCAAAGAAATCACAGAATTTTCCCAAAGTCATTCTGTTGGCAAGTTAATGGGGTTGGGGCAGCATTTGTGCTGATTTTGAGTAATAGGTAGACTCTTATCTCTTAATGGGAAGAGAAGTTAGAGAAGAATACTTGACTGGAAAAAAAAAACAATGTGCTCTAAGGACTGTGTTCAAGAAAGTGTTGAGAGAGTCACGAGCTAATGTCCAGTGGGAAGAAAGTTCAAGAAGATGGTATATACATTAGAGTTGGGTTTCAGTCAGGTTGTAGAAGGTTGTGGAAGGTAAGTTTAAAGTTGGTTATTTGTTCTGGGATGTATTTTTCAAATAGAAAAGAACCTTGAAAGTGGTTGACCAGGTGAGTGTCATCATCAGAACTGAAAGTTTGTGAGGTTAATTCTATAAGATTGTGAGGCTAAAAGGAGCAGATGGGTCTGGCCTGGGGGACTGAGGACTAGAAAGGGGGTGATCACATTGGTCCAGGCTCATGATGGTAAATACTGTTGGATAGCAGCAGTGGTAAACTAAGAGTTATTAGAAAGATGGACTTAGAAGCAAGGATGAGAACTAGTGATTATTGTGGATGGTGGCATGCCAGGGACTGTCTGTGTCTACAGAGATTCCAGCCTTTTCTGACACTTTAGCAGCTTCTCACTCTTGATTTTCTCTCCTTGGCACACCTCTTGACGTGCTTCTTTTCACAAACTAGATGTACTCATTCCTTATAGCCAGTTTTCATTTTTCCTAAACTTGAGCCCATAGTCAAGATTTAGATGAAGATTAATGTGTCACAGGGAAAAAGAGAAATCTGGTTACCTGAATCCAATGGCTTTATGCCTTGTCCTGTCAACTACGAAGAACACGTAGAGTGGGAGTCCATGTCAGGCAAAGTGCCATTTAACCAGAGAAAGAATCCTTTCTAGTATCCTTTCTAGAAATGGGAGAATTGGGCAGCAGAGGCATCTGATCCTGAGTTCTCCAACCGATAGCTCCATGAATGGAGGCATCTTATAATTTGGTGGTTAGAAAGTCTGAACAGGGAGTTGTCAGGAAGAGATTTGGAGCAGGTCGAGATGGCTTTACCTCTGTTCACAGACCACTTGATGACCGTAGAAAAACAGTGCCTCTGTTTCTCATCTGCCCTTGTCCCTTTGAACCTCAGGGGAAGTAGGGAAATTCATGCGGTCGTGTCTTTTGTACTATTGCCTAAAGAGAAGTATTTCAGCAAAAAAATAAACATTGTTAATGTTATTAACAGAGTCTGATGATCAGGGTCATTGTTTCTACATAGCCTGTGGATCAAATCATCCTCAATCCAAGATGTTTCTTTTCTATTGCCAGGAGCACAGACTTCAAATACAGAATACTTAGAATGTCTCCTGGGAAAAAGAAAAGGTATCCCTGTGACAAAAATGCCCTTGCTCCCAGAAGTGATCGTGGATTGAGGAATAGCTCCAAACTGAAGACAGAATTTTCACATAATAGATGGATACTTGTAGATGGAGTATCTTAAAAATCTGGTTGGGAGAACACTGCCACATTTTCTATACCACATAGTAACTGCTGACATAAATAGATAGATACACATATATGTGTATGTATATATACACACATATATTGTGTTTAATATATATATACACTATATTTAACAAATATATATACAATGTATTTGACAAGTTATGTATGTTTATATATGTTAAATACTTACTTGTATTTAACATAATAAATATATTGGCATGTATATATTGTGATTCTCTGAGAAAGGGGGCAGAGTTCTGCTTATGCTCCTTGCTTGACTAGCAGGCTGATGATGCCTGAAGGCTAGTTGTCTAGAAAGAAGACTGACAGGGCTTTAAAGCCAGAAAGAGGGAAGCCAGGAGAAGTTAACACAAATCAGAGCAGCTAGTGGGAAGTTGTGCAGACAGAGTGTAAGAAGATCCCCGGGGCAAAGGTAAAAGAGAAATGATCGAATGAGAAACAGACTACTACAGTGGGCCCCGAAGGTGGGTGGGTGAGTGGGTGGTGATGTAACAGATGGCTACCAGGACAGCAATTTCATAAGAAATCAAGCATAGTCTAGATACCTGCCTTTATGAAAATTAGGTGAAGTCAAATGGTTTGGGTAGAATTAAGAATGAATTAGTAAGACAAATTGCCAACTAAAACATTTGGGGTCTGCAAGGGAGGCCTGTCTATTTGGAGAAGAGTCATAACTGCGAGCCCCTTGGAACAACTCAATGATACTTCTTTCCCTGTGGAGAAAGTGTTGCCTCTCCTGTCACACAGCTCTGTGTTCAAAGGCAATGTCTAGTTGTGTGACCTTGAGTAAAAAATGGTAACACCTCTAAACATTATTTTCCTCACTAGGTCAGCGGAAAACAATACCTACCTTGTAAGCATAAAGTTCTGGAAATAATACATGATATCATCTATGAAAGATCTATTTAATAAATGTTAGTCCCTTTCTCCTTCAGGTCTGAGTCAAACTGACTGATGAGGCTGGTTCTTGTGCTTTGCCTCAGTTTACCTAATTTATATGTCTGAATTTCATTTGCAGTAAAGTTAAGTCATATGCTTAAACTGTTTGCCCAGTGCACAAAATATGAACAAAATTACGAAGAAAGAGAAAGAGAAGAAAATTTTGAAGCTGTCTTAGAAGAAGAAATGTCTGTCTTTCTGCCCTTTGGAGTGGGTCATAAAAGGGCGCCAGAAAGGTCTGAACAGGCTGATGCTCCAGAGAGTCAGGGTGTTTGTGGATTTATTGCTCTACACAGTGACTCATAGAGTAATAGAATCTCATTTGGATCCTCCACATACAGTTTATTTTACATTTTAGGAAAGTTATATACAAGTTGCCCTCAGAATTAGTCTTGCCTTTGGTAAATGTCTGATTGGTGACCTGAAAGTTAAAAAAGAGAAAGCAGAAAATAAACATCCATAGAGACCATCCATACCCTGGAAAGCTAAGAGTTTAAGGAATCTCTGGATTCTTAGCTAACATTCCAGATGCCCCCAATACTCAACGTTTTATTCTTTTGTTCTATCTTTTGTTTTATGTGCTTTATCTATTTTTGGTGGATGGAAATTCATTGAAAAATCCATTTACCATACATGCAAGGAATTTCGTTACAATGATGGAGCATAAGAGATTACTTAATATATATTTGTTGAAATGTGTTGAAAACTCAAGTAGATCATCTATATGGTGACATCTGAGTTTTTTAAATACTTTTTTTTTTTAGGGAATTTATAGATTCACAGCAAAATTGAGAGGAAGGTACAGCTATATCCCAAACTATCCCTGCTCCCACATATGCATGCTTCGCAAACTATCAACATCCTCCACAAGAGTAGTTACATTTGTTACAATTGGTGAACCTACACTGATACATTATAATCAACAAAAGTCCATAGTTTACATTAGAGTTCACTCTTAGTGTTGTACTTTCTATGGGTTTGGACAAATGTGTAATGACATGTATCCACCATTATAGTATCACACAGGGTTTTTTCACTGCCCTAAACATCCGCTGTGTTCCACTCTTTCGTTCCTCCTTCCTTCCCAACCCCTGGCAACCACTGATCTTTTTACTGTCTCTACAGTTTTGCCTCTTCCAGAATGTCATATATTTGGAATTGTACAGTATTTAGCCTTTTTCAGATTAGCTTCTTTCACTTAGTAATATGCATTTATGATGCTTCCAAATTTTTCATGGCTTGATAGCTCATTTCTTTTTAGTGCTGAATAATATTCCATTGTCTGTATGTGCCAGTTTGTTTATCTATTCACCTACTGAAGGACATCTTGGTTGCTTCCAAGTTTTGACAATCATGAATAAAGCTGCTGTAAACATCCATATGCAGATTTTTGTGTAGACATAAGTTTTCAATTCCTTTGGGTAAATACCAAGGAGTGTGATTTCTGGACCACATGATAAGAGTATGTTTAGTTTTTCAAGAAATTGCCAAACTGTCTTCAAATGTGGCTGTACCATTTTGCATTCCCACCAGCAATGTATGAGAGTTCCTGTTGCTCCATATCCTCCCAAGCATTTCGTGTTGTCAGTGTTCTGAAGTTTGGCCATTCTAACAGATGTGTAGTGGTGTCTCACTGTTGTTTTAACTTGCATTTTCCTGATGACATATAATGTGCAGCATCTTTTCACATGCTTATTTGCTATATGTATATCTTCTTTGGTGAGGTGTCTATTAAGGTCTTTGGCCTATTTTTTTTTTTTTTTTTTTGTGAGGAGATCAGCCCTGAGCTAACATCTGCCAATCCTCCTCTTTTTTTTGCTGAGGAAGACGGCCCTGGGCTAACATCGGTGCCCATCTTCCTCTACTTTATATGGGACGCCGCCACAGCATGGCTTACCAAGCAGTGCGTCGGTGCGCGCCCGGGATCCGAACCAGCGAACCCCGGGCCGCCGCAGCGGAGCGCGCGCACTTAACCGCTTGCGCCACCGGGCCAGCCCCTGGCCTATTTTTTAATTGGGTTGTATGTTTTCTTATTGTTGAGTTTTAAGATTTCTTTGTATATTTTGTATAATGGTCCTTTATCAGATGTGTATTTTGGAATTATTTTCTCCCAGTCCACAGCATGTTTCTCATTCTTTTGACGTTGTCTTTCACAGAGCAGAAGTTTTTAATTTTAATCAAGTCCAGCCTATCAATTATTTCTTTCATGGGTCATACCTTTAGTGTTGTATCTAAAACTTCATTGCCATACTCAAGGTCATCTAGGTTTTCTCCTATGTTATCTTCTAGGAGTTTTATAGTTCTGCATTTTTACATTTAGGTCTATAATCCACTTTGAGTTAATCTTTGTGAAAGATGTAAGATCTGAGTCTAGAATAATTATTTTTGCATATTGATGTCTAGTTGTACCAATATCATTTGTTGAAAATATTAACTTTGCTCCATTATATTGCTTTTACTCCTTTGTCAAAGATCAGTTGACTATATATGTGGGGGTGTATTTCTGGGATTTCTATTCTATTTTATTGATCTATTTGTCTATTATTTCACCAATACCACACTCTATTAATTACTGTAGCTTTAAAGTAAGTCTTGAAGGTGAGTAATGTCAGTCTTCCAACTTTGCTCTTCTCCTTCAACATTGTGTTGACTATTCTGAGTCTTTTGTCTCTCCATATAAACATTAGAACCAGTTTGTTGATATGTGCAAATAACTTGCTGGGATTCTGATTGGGATTGCACTGAATCTATAGATCACATTGGGAAGAACTGACACCTTGATACTACTAGGTCTCCCTATCCAAAAACATGGAATATCTCTCCATTTTGTAAGTAGTTCTTTGATTTATTTTTTATCAGGGACATTTTATTTTAATAAAGACAGTTTATTGCATAATATATTACTGCTGACTTAGAGAATCTTGTTTGAAGCTACTGAGTTTTGGTATAGGTAGAAAATCACCCAATCCTATAGGTGAAATTATGAAGATGTGTTTGACAGGGACACTTATTTTTTTTTGGTCATAAATATCAACATAAGAACTGAATAAAGATGGAAAAAATGGCAATGGGGAGAAAGATGAACTTCTCCGTAGAAGATGGGTGCTGGGACAAGTAGGCTGTAGATGGCAGCAATAGTACACTGGGTGGTAAAGCCTGTAAGCTTGTGGTGGGATAGGAGGAAGGTACTCAGATAGGCTCTGCTCTTAATCATGCCCAAACACCTCATAGAGACTGCCATCTGTGACTTCTGCATTAGCCTTTGGGGAGCCCTAGTGTGACTTCAGGGGACTTCATGATCTTTCCCTCAAATTAAAACGTGTTCCTTGCTGTTACATGAATGCCTTCAGTAATGAACAAAGGTGTTCACATCACAATGAGAGATGAAAAGTTAAGAGCCCTGTCTCTCGAGTTAGCCAGACCTACATTCAGATCTTTTTGCTCATGGGCAGAACATGAGCAAAAAGTATGGATTAAAAGAGAAAATGCACATATTGTGCTTACCAGAGGTCTGGGTACATGGAAAAACTTGTTGCATTTACTTGCCATAGCCCCTCCCTGCATAGTGTGGTGAAATCAAGAGAAAACACCCAATTCCAAGCTTCTCCCTGGGAAGGGAAAGAGAAGAGTAGAACCTAGTCCAACATTCTGACTTTTTGGAGGACTACCCAAGGGATCAGTTTCTGTTTTGCCTGTACCTAAACATTGACATGAACAGGCATCAAGCTGGGGGCTGATGAGAACAAAGGAGTTCACCACAGCTTGGTCTAGCAGTGCAGTACTACAGACAGTCACCAAGGGGAGCTGCTGACTAGAAACAGACAAACCTCTTCAACTAAAAGATCAAGAACACACAGTCCTGAGACGACACATCCCCACAAAAAGATTGAGAAGTTTCCATTATCTCTTACTAGGGTGATTGATGAAGGTTATCCCTGTACAGAGCCAAGCCATAAAGATTGGGAGAGGTAGCTGTTTTTTTTCAAACGCTCAAGTCCCAGCATAAGATAACAAGGCATACAAAGAAACAGGAAAACATAGCCAATCAAAGGAACAAATCAAATCTCTAGAAACCAACCCTAAAGAAATGGAGATATATGAATTACCAGACAAAGAATTCAGAATAACCATCATAAGGTTACTCAATGAACCACAAGAGAGCACAGACAACAAAACAAAATCAAGAGAATGATGCATAAACAAAAGGAGAGTATCAACGAAGAGATAGAAACTATAAAGAAGAACCAAATAGAAATTCTGGAATTGAAGAATACAAATGAATTGAAAAATTCACTAAAAGAGTTCAACAGTAGACTTGACTGAGATGATAAACTGAAAATCGGTAAACTTAACACAGGATATTTGAATTTACTGAGTCAGAGGAGAAAAAAGAAAAAAGAATGAATGAAACTGAAGAGAGCCTAAGGGACTTATGGAAGACCATCAAGTAGAGCAACATATATACTACAGTAGTTCCAGAAAGAGAAGAAAGAAAGGATGGGAGAAATTGTTAGAAGAAAAAATGGCAAAAAACTTCCCAAATCTGAGGAGACAAATGAACAAACAAATTCAAGAAGCTTAACATACTCCAATCAAGATAATCCAAAGAGACCTACACTGACACACATAATCAAACTGTCAAAAGGCACAAGAGGGAATCTGGAAAGCAGCAAGAGAGAAGCAAATTATCATATGCAAGGGAGCTCCTATAATATAATCAGTGGATTTCTCAGCGGAAACTTTGCAAGCTAGAAGGGAGTGTGATGATATATTCAGAGGGCTAAAAGAAAAAAAACTGCCAACCAAGAATACTCTTTCCGGCAAATCTGTCTTTCAAAAACACAGGAGAAACTAAGACGTTTCCCAGAAAAAAAAAGCTAAGGGAGTTCATCACCTCTAGACCTGTCATACTTGAAATGCTAAAGGGAGTCCTTCATATTGAAACAAAAAAATGTAAACAACACCAGAAAACTATCTGAAAATATAAAACTCTCTGGTAGAGGTAAATATATAGACAACTATGAAATTCTGTAATATTATTATGTAGGTGCATAAATCACTTTAAAAACTAGTACAGAATTTAAAAAACAAAAGCATAAAAAGCAACTATAAATCTGTTAATGGATATGCAATATAACAAGAGGCAATTTTTGTCATCAATAATGTAAAGTGGTGTGCAGACAGATATAAAGGAGTAGAGTTTTTAAATGCTGTTGAAGTTAAGTTGTTACCAACTTAAAATAGATTGTGATAACTTTAATATGTTTTATGTACTTGCAATGGTGATGACAAAGAAAATAATCTATAGAATACACGTAAAGAGAAATGAGAAGGAATCAAAATATGTCACTACTAAATATCACAAAACACAGAAGGCAGCCAGCAGGAGAGACAAAAAAGCTACAAGACACAGAGAAAACAATTAACAAACGGCAATAGTAAGTTCTTTCCTGTCAGTAATTACTTTAAAAGTAAATGGAATAATTCTGCAATTAAAAACTATAGATTGGCTTAATGGTTAAAAACACAGGATCCAACTATGTGCTATCTACAAGAGACTCATGTTAGACCTAAGGACACACATAAGATGAAAAAGAAAGGATGGAAAAAGATATTCAATGCAAATGGGAGGATAACGAGTGTAGGGGTGGTCATACTTGTATCAGGCAAAATAGACTTTAAGACAAAACTGTCATGAAAGACCAAGAAAGACATTATATAATGATGAAAGGATCAATTCCCCAGGAATATATAGCTATTATAAATAATATGCACTTAACATTAGAACTCCCAAATATATGAAGCAAACATTGACAGACTACAGGGAGAAATAGACAGCAACACAATAGCAGGACACTTCAATATCCTACTTTTGGTTATGGACAGAACAACCAGACAGAAGACAATAGGAATCAGAGGACTTGAACCACACATAGGCCAACTGGATCCACAAGACATGTACAGAACACTCCACTCAACAACAGCAAAATACATATTCTTCTCAAGCACACAGGGAGCATTCTCTAATATAGACCAAATATTAGGCCAAAAAACAAGTCTTAACGAATTTAAAAAGATGAAAATCATAAAAAGTATCTTTTTCAATCACAACGAACGAAGCTAGAAATCAATAGCAGAAGGAAAACAGGAAAATTCATCAATATGTGAAAATTAAACAACGCAGTCTTAAACAACCAATGGCTCAAAAAAGAAATCACAAGGGAACTTAGAAAATATCTGGAGACAAATGAAAACAAAAACACTGTATAGCAAAACTTTTGGGATGCATAGAGCAGTACTAAGGGAGAAGTTTATAGTGCTAAATGTCTACATTAATAAAGAAGAAAGATCTCAAATCAACGACATAAGTTTACACCACAAGGAACTAGAAAAAGAAGAATAAACTAAGAACAAAGTTAGCAGAAGTAAATAAATAATAAAGATTACAAAAGAAACCAATAAAAGAGACTAGAAAGACAATAGGAAAAAAACACATTAAAACCAAGAGTTGGTTTTTTAAAAACATCAGCAAAATTGACAAACCCTTAGCTAGACTGAATAAGAAAAAAAGAGGGAAGACTCATAAAACTAAAATTGGAAATGAAAGAGAGGACATTAAAACTGATGCAATAGAAATAAAAAGTATTATAAGACAATTCTATGAACAATTATATACTAACAAACTGTATAAAGTAAAAGAAATGGATAAATTTCTGGAAACATACAACCCACCAAGACTGAAACATGAAGAAATAAAAAATCTAAACAGACATGTAATTATTAAGGAGATTGACTCAGTAACCAAAAATCTCCCAAAAAAGAAAATTCCAAGACCATATGGCCTTACGGGTGAATTCTACTAAATATTTAAAGAAGAATTAACATAAATTATTCTCAAACTCTTCCAAGTAATTGAACAAGAGGTGACACTCTCAAACTCATTTTATGAAGCCAGCATTACCATGATTAGCATTACAAAACTAGACAAAGATACTACAAGGAAAAAAAAAAAACTATACACCAATAATTTTGATGATTATTGCTGTAAAAACCCTTAACTAAATACTAGCAAACTGAATTCAATAGCACATAAAAGGAGTATGCACTGTAATCAAGTAGAATTTATTCTGGGAATGCAGGGATGATTCAATATATAAAAATATATTCAATGGTAAAAGACTAAAGCTTTTCCTCTAAAATCAGAAACGATGTAAGGATGCCCTCTCTTGCCACTTCTATAAACATAGTACTGGAAGTCCTAGCCAGAGCAATTAGACAAGAAAAGAATAAATAAAAGAGATCCAAATTGGAAAAGAAGTTAAATTATCTGTTTGCAGATCATATAATCTTATATGTAGAAAACCCTAAAGATTCCACAAAAAAACTGTTAAAACTAATAAAGGATTCCAGCAAAGTTGCAGGATACTAAAACAAAAACAGTTGAATGGATCGAGAAAATGTGGTATATGCATACAACAGAATATTATTCAGCCTTGAAAATGAAGGAAATCCTGTCATATGCTACAATGTGTTGAGAGTTTAGCTAACTCCATGGTATCGCAGCCTCAGAGTCCATTTTGTGTGGCCAAGTGGCCTGCAGGGACCTTAACCTGACACTAGATCCCTCAGGCAAGCGCCTGCCCTGGATAGCAGCCCGCAGAGTCACAGGTAAATGTGAGTTCCTGACGTGACTTCCCCAACAGTCCTTGTGATCAACAGTCTCCCCTGCCTCCCAGGACCACATGCTTTGTGCGTCTCTTAGATAAGCCTCCCAGGCAGCATACCGAAACCCCATTCTTTTGATTTAAATTGACCAACTGGGCTCTAGCCTAGGAACTCCAAAGCAGTCCACCGACCGACCCTAACAAAGGAATATGCCCCAGGTCCTGCCTCTCTCTGTTTCTGCACTCTGCCTTGACCTCAAGGCATGCTGTGTACATCCTTTAGGACTTGTAAGTAATAAACTGCTCTGTTTTAGTTTATCTTATGTTCTGTTGTTGAACTGTGGCTCACCATCTGGGACCCTGTGCGCCACTCAACAAGCGTAAATTTAACAAAGTCACAACGACATGGATGAACCATGAGGACATTAGGCTTAGTGTAATAAGCCAGTCGTAAAAGGACAAGTACGGTACGATGCTACTCATATGAAGTATCTAAAGTGGTTAACATCACTGAAACTTAAGGTAGAGAGGGGGTTGCCAAGGACTATGGGAGGGGGAATCAGTGTTCAATATTCCGTTTTGCAAAATGAAAAAGATTTAGAGATCTGTTGCACCACAATGTGAATATACTTCACACTACTTAGCTATGTATTTAAAAATGGTTAAGAGGGCAAATTTAATGTTGTTTTTTACCACAACAAAAAAATCCTAAAAAACAAAGACCTAACACACTCATTCATACATGTACACATACACCAGGCTCTTTCTTCCTTTCTGTTGTCAGCACTATTCTATCTGTTAACCTCCTCATTGTCCTGAAGATAAATTCCAAATGGCGTAGTTTGGCATACCATGCCCAGGCTTAGTCTCACAACTTAGTCTTGGATTATTTCGCTTTACACATTGCTTTCTCTATCTGTAAGGTCTTTATCAAATTTCTTTCCTTACCTTACTCCTCCTCATTCTTTAAAAATCAATACACAGGCCACCTCCTTAAGGAAGCCTTCCTTGACCACCCTCCTTGCCCCTTCTGGGCTAGGTGTCCCCACAGCATTCCAGATGCATACTTCTGCCAAGCACACAGTACACGCATTTTAGTTGACTACTTGTTTTTCTGCCCCAAGTCGTCTGTGAGATTGTGAGTATCAATGGTCCACATTTGGTGGGCTTTAAAGATTTACATGAAGAACCTACCTACCTACTTAGACCAGCAGTTGGCATATTGTGTGTTTGAGAGAGAGAGAGAGAGAGAGAGAGAGAATGTTTTTGAATAAATGGACTCTCAAGTTCACCCTTAAAATGATTAGCCCAAATGTGGCATAGCCCAAATGATTGAGATTATAGATAGATTTATATTTATAGATTTATATCTATAGATTTCTGGCTGTATTCTTCCTTGTGACATTTCCAAAACACATAGATATAACAAGGAGGACTGCATTTTAGAAAGCAATGCTTGCTTTATTGACTGGTTTTCTTTTGCATAAGGATAACGTATGTTCAGTTCACAGGTATTGCACGCCCCGTCCTTTTTAATCGGGATACTCAGTTGCTGAAGACCACTGGGACTTGTCATGCCCATGTAAAGAGAAGCCATCACTTTTAGGAATTTAAATGGCGAGTTTCCCGAAACATTATGGATTGCATGAAAGCAGCAGAATTTAAGAGATCAATGTACTAACTTTTTTGAATGTGTGGAAAGAGGGCCAGTGGAGGAAGGACAAGAAAAAGAAGAAGAGAGTGATAGGATGACACAGGGAGGGAAGAAGGTAACATCTGTTAAGGGCTTGGTCATTTCATTTAATCCTCATCTGCATTTTATTTAGAAGGAAATTGAGAAAAGTCAAGGCACTTAAACTGAATTGCCAGGCTAGTATGTGATAAAGGTGAGATTTTAATTCTGGTGTATGCACACCAAGCTCAACATGTTCCTCAGGGCACCACACTGTCTCCCAGGTGGCGATCAGTATTCTATAATTCACATTTACCCTACATTTGCAGAAAAATAAATTTTAACTTAAGAGAATAATTCTATTACGCCTGGCCCCAAACAAAAACAGGTCTTTAAGGGTTTGCTTAGTGACTCAGAGCAATTTTACTGCATTATCATTACCTTATTTGTTTCCTTTAACAGATGGTGAGGTGGCTGTGGCAGGTGTGATGATACTCACGAAGAAACTGAGAACATAGGAAGCTGCCTTGCCAAAGGGAAGGTGAGGCAGAGCCCCAGCGAGGCCTTGAGTCGGCTTATGGACCGCGGGTTTAGCACGGCTGCTGGGCGAGTGCTCTTGCGGCCACTGCAGTCCACATGACCAGATTTGGTCTGAAATTGATAAAACAGCTGATCAGCGGTGTAGTGAAGGACAAAAATCTCTAACAGCGTGGTAGCTAATGAGTCTAGAATCAAATCAAATTAGGGTTTTAGACTCTAATGTGGAGAAGTTTATGAATGGTATTGATATGTGTTTAAAAAAAATTTGAGAATAATCTATTTTGGTCTTATCTAAGACAATGCAGACAGCAGTAGACATTTCAGACAAAAACAAAAACCCTCTAGTGCCATGTAAATCTACATTGGTATTAATAACTGAAAGAATATGGAACAAAAATTAGTTGGAAGCAATATTTATGTATCATAAATCACCCTGGCAAGTGCTGCTTTGTTACTTTTCTGTAATTTTTGGTGAAAATCAAGATGAAAAAATATATTAGCTTAATAGTCAGAATTAGAGGGGATTTTAGAGAAAAATAAGCCACAAAAACCTGTATCTTCCATGTGAATTAATATTCTATTAAAAAAATTGTCACAAAAATATTTTTATGAATTTCAAGAGCAAGTCTATGAAAAGTGAAATTAGCAAATTTTTATAATACCTAATGTTATTTAAAGATGCCATAATACACAACCTGAAATGGGAAAAATTTAAAAACAAAATCAAAAAGATTTCTGGTAGGGGAAGAGTTTCCACAGGACTAACAAAAATGTGTGATGTTTTTCTTTCAGAGGAAAGAAAAACATCTGATAAATTAAAAACATGATAGAACACAACCCTGTGTGTAGTGGTTAAAATTTTTGGCACACTCCACTTTGGCTGCCTGGGTTTGTGGGTTTGGATCCCAGGCGCAGACCTACACCACTTGTCAGCCGTGCTGTGGAGGCAACCCACATGCAAAATAGAGGAAGATTGGCACAGATGGTAGCTCAAGGCCAATCTTCCTCAGCCAAAAAAAAAAAAAAATGATAGAACAAAGGAGAAATTATCATCGTTGTATGTTTTCTATATGAAAGCAGGATGCTCAACAGAAACATATTTTTAGCAGTATTTCTTTTCTTGAGTGGGACCTTCCTTTTGTCCAAGGTATAAAGACAGCAAGGTAAATTATTTTCTTCTACCAAGTGAAGTTACCTAGGGCTACATCAACTCGTTCAGAACACACATCCTCGGGTGGATGAGACCCTGTGTGTTCTGGTCACCACCACCTACCTGGCACCACACAGCAGTGCTCAGCCTACTGAGCTGGGGGAAGATCAGTTGTACACAGTCAACCATCAACTCACCAATGAGGTATGGTCCAAAAGTTGCTTTTAAGACTCTTTTTGCATTGAAATCCCATTATGTGTAGTAATTTTATTTCCAAACCAGCACCAAAATGCAGGTGAATTTTAATTTCAAATATTCTCCTCACATCTTGAAACATGAAAACATTTTGGTAGGACAGTGAGTTGTTATGGACAGAAGCCTCTGGTCGGTGTCACCACCTGTGCTCCTCAGATCCTGAGCTCACTGCCGCTCTCTGAGGGAATAGAGCTATTCTCTCCTTTCTGGTTTTGTCCTGGGAGCATGCCCATCTTTTGACTTTTTTCATTTTGGTAAGGATTTTATGTTAGCTACAATAGAAAACAGAGTCTGTCCTCTCCTTCTTCCTTTCCTTTCCTTCTTCCCCCTTTAGACCATGTGGGAAAAGTGAGGTCACACCTATGTGACCATGGTAGGTCTGTCAGAATGTCAACGAAAAAATCATATCTGAAATCGTATTCATCTGGATTTCAGAGAGAAGTCCCAATATAGTGAGTCTACAAGTTATTTCCTTACAGACAAGGGGGAGAAGAACGTGGAATCAGGAGCAGGGTGTGGCCGCGGCGAAGAGAGGAGTGGGCAGTGTTGCTGTGAAAAGCAGTGCTGGGGAGAGGCACCGCACACATCGCCTTGCCCTGTCCTCCCCTCTTTGCCGTTGTGACTGCTGCTGTTACTGTTGAAGGGGTTCAGAACAGGCCTCCCCAAGATGTACCACTTTGGCATGTGGAATATTTTGACCTAAATGCAATCAAGACCTTGTGGGCTCAAGAGAAACTTTTACCTCTCCCTTAAAGAATTCAAATTGGGGGACTTGCCCATAAGAGTTGTTACCAGAAACAAATTTTTATGGTCTATCTGTACGACAGTGCAAACATCTAATTACTGAATATCTGCTCCTCTTACCATCCTGTGAATTACCCTCCTCCCCCCTCCCCCTGTCACTGAAGTCCCAGGTCCTTATCCCATTCTTTGGCTCAAGATGGCATAAATACCTCATTTTACCTGTCTTTGAACTTCTCATGTATGTGGGGTTCCCATACATATGAAATTAAATCTGATTTTCTCACATTAATCTGTCTCATGTTGATTTTTTTTTTTTTTTGTGAGGAAGATCAGCCCTGAGGTAACATCCATGCTAATCCTCCTCTTTTTGCTGAGAAAGACTGGCTCTGAGCTAACATCTATTGCCAATCCTCCTCCTTTTTTTTCCCCCGAAGCCCCAGTAGATAGTTGTATGTCATAGTTGCACATCCTTCTAGTTGCCGTATGTGGGATGCCACCTCAGCATGGCCGGAGAAGCGGTGTGTCGATACATGCCCGGGATCCCAACCCTGGGCCGCCAGTAGCGGAGCGCGTGCACTTAACTGCTAAGCCACCGGCTGGCCCCTGTCTCATGTTGACTTAATTATTAGACCAGCTGAAAGAACCTCTGAAGGGTAGAGGAAAATTCTTTCTCCTCAAAACTGTCATTGAAACTGCCTAGATTGGATTAGGGAAAAATCAAAGACAGTATGAAAAAAGGGGATACAGGTGCCAGGAAACAACAAAAGTTGAAACTGTAAAGAAAAGAATACAGAGAAATCCTACAGGGAAGAATAAGAAATTCCTCTCCCAGTCTTTCTGAGGCAGCCACTTCCACATAGACTGTACGTGCGTCTGGGAGGGCCGGTGCCTTTCTTTGTTCCACACACTTGAACTTTAGTATGCCAAATCTTTTTATAAAGCGAAAAGGACTTTTTTTTAAAGGTGATTAACTTCCTAAACTACCTGTTTTATAAATCAGTGTTTTCTTCTATCAGTTGAAATGGGTTTTATTTGGATGTTTATGTCTGGGATTGTACAATATTTAATAAATCATATCCATAAGGCAGCAAAAGGATAAGAAAACTGAATAATGCTGTACAGAATGGTTGGTGTTTGAATAATTAGCCCTATGCTTATATTTCAGGACAGACTTGCAGTGGATGCACCCAAATTTATACTCGACCACTTAGTTTGATAAGGCTTGGAGGACGTCTTTATTAGACATAAATGTAAGGAAAGAAATTTTCAAAAGAGACTACCGGGGCCTCCCAAGTGGTGGTAAGAATGCCAGAAGAAATGACAGAATTTTGTGGGGTAGTGTGAAGAGAGCATGACTCTGCTCCTGCGGGGGGACTCGTCCTCCCAGTGGGGGTGGAGGTGATATTTACTGCCAGAGGGCGATGCCTGCTGCACCCACAGCCCCTGCAATGGCGTCTGCTGGGAGTGCTCACAGCCACCACCGCTCAGCAGCACTGGCGGCTTCTTCCAGATTTGCTCTTGGTCGTAAAATAAGCTGCCTGTGTTTTTCCTTTAAACGATGCTTTAATTTAAAACAAAACAAAACAAAACGAAACATGATTTGTAAATCAGGAGAGATCACATAAGAGCTTCTTTTTTTCAGAGGGTTTGAAATAATAGGATGATGCTAATTAAGTTCTTTTCTGCTTCAGTAACTTCGATTGCTCCTGGTGCATGTTGTCATTACTGATTTTGCAAATGCTCAATGGCACACAAAAGAGAGTAGTTACTGTCCTTGGGTTTCATTTTAGTTGTTTTACAGAATCGTCAGGAACGAGTAATGCTATCTTTGAGCACAGATGGCAGCCATATGCATCTTTTCCGTAAGAACTACATCATAAGCAATCCTGAATATCACTTCAGTTATATATTTTATAACGCTACTAAAGGTTAGTTTACAGACACATTCTATGCAGACACATCTATCTATACAGGTGACAAATGTAAAGTAATATAAAATACAGTTTGTTGTAGTGTCTGGTTCTCTTACTGGATTACATAGCTAATGAGGCCACCAGAGGCAGCTACCATTTCTGTGGGAGCTGTTTACCTTCTATCTATTTTGCTGTCACAAACTGCTACAACTTGAGCCATCAACCTCACAAATGTGTCCCATTAAATCATAAGGTTTTGGAGCTTGAGGGAATCTTAGGAACAACGTATTATTTCACAGATGAGAAATGGAGGCCAAGCTACATGAAAAGGTGTGCCCACGGTCACAGTGAGTGCCAGAACTCATGAGTGTCTGCGTTAGAGAGTGGGAAAGAAGGTGCTGCCTAAGGACTGCCATTTGCTGAAACAGCTCACAGTCCTTGTCCTAATCATGGTTTTTCTGATTGAATACGGTCTATAAGTCATTGTTTAAGAAATTCAGAGACTGATCTGACATATTTAAATCCATCTGCATATTTCTGGGCTAGTCTTACCCTTATTCCCCACCCCAAACATTGTACAAAGAAATGAATTGAAATGTAGTGCATAAAACATGTGATGTTATAGACAGTGCAAGAATACCGTCTACAGTAATTCCAGATTCCATGGATAGATTGTCCCAAAGGGCATTTGGACACTTGCTTGGTGGCCTGAAGGTAAATTGGAGAGTAGAACCGCAATTACCTGTAAGTGCCAACTATCTCCTACCTCTGAAGTTGAACGTGCCTGTCAGCAAAGACTAAGAACCGTGCCTGAGAATCAGCATCCTGGCTTCCTACCTCCTTCATCCTCTGACTATAAGAACTACTTGACGACAGTCACTATTAAAGAGTGACTTTCTCATCCTGGTTCTTTTTCCTTCTCCTTCTTCATTATATTAGCAACTAAAATTTATTGAGTGCTTGCTATATGTTGGGCAGTTTACAATATTATCTCATTTAATCTTCACAGAAATTCTATGAGGTTAAGCAAGGCTTACAGGAAGTAATAGGATTTAAACACAGGCATTTTGAGTCAGAGCCATTGTTCTTAATTATTACATTATTCTGACTCTCCAAGGCAATCTGTGTGCAGAGGGAAGTGGTCTCAGTAGGGAATAATGTTGGATTCAGTATTAAATTGACATGACTATTACGCTGGGGATGCCAAATAAGGTTGACACAGAGTTGAAAATACGCCTATGTATTTTAGGTTAACACACTGGTTAAAAAAAAAAAAACAAATGTAGTTTTCAATTACTGAAAATTTTATTAAAATCAATCATGTAAGTATATAATCTAGTTCTTTAAAAATGCACTATATCCCCAATGAAATTGATCATTTTGAGAGTTAAAGTGATATTTTTTATGCTGATAGTAATTCAGTATTCTGGAAGAGACCCAGCTAGGACCAGGCTTCCTATTCAAGTTATATGTGAGCCATGAACATAAAGTATTTTGACTAATTTTTATAATTCTGACACGAGAAATTTATTTATAGTTATCCACCTTGTCTGACAATTTCTACAGGCACTTATGAGCAAACAAATAAAAACGAAAACATTCTGATTTGCAGAACCTTAGTTTCTGTACTGATGCGGCGATACATGCTGCCAGCATCATGGGAGCAGTCAAGGGGAAGCCCAGCTCTCCAGAGCAAGCACATGCCAAAGGGAACTCACCGATTCCGCAGCCCCACCTACCCTTGAATACAAACATGTTGCAGTTATAGCCATACCCTAAATCTCAGTGCTCTGAGCAACATACTTGCTTGATTACCCGGAAGCCCTGTCTTTTCAAGCGTTCCTACTCTATTTTTCCCTCCAGGAGGTTGGGAAGAAGACTTTCCCGTGTGGCTGGAGCTGCTCCTGAGTGTCTCAGTCCTGATACATGATGTCTGCAGCTTTTGTCTTCCTTCGGCTCCATCAGCTGCTTTCCCTCTGTTTCCCATGAGTTCAGTGTGTGCTTGTTTTCCACGGAGAGTTTGAGATAAACTGTCCGTGGGTCACTGCCCATGTTCTGCAGGCTTCTGTGCTATCACTGGCTTCTGCTGCTCTCTTCTGCTCCAACAAGCAAGAGACTTTCATCTGGTTCTCGTAGCCTGCTCTCTTAGAGGGACTTGCTATGGGCTGAATGGTGTCCCCTCTAAATTCATATGTTGAAGCCTAAACCCCTAGTACCTGAGAATCTGACTTTGCTTGGAGATAGGTCCCTTAAAGAGGTAATTATGTTAAATGGTGTTGTTAGTGTGAGTCCTAATCCGATAGGACTGGTGTCCTTATAAAAAGAGGAGATTTGGACACAGACAATACAGACAGAAGGACAACCGTGTAAGGACACATGGAGAAGGCAGCCACCTGCAAGCCAAGGAGAGAGGCCTCAAAAGAGACTAAACCTACCAACACCTTGATCTTGGACTTATGACTTCCACAATTGGGAACAAAGGAATTTCTGTCCTGTTACCCAGTCTGTGGTATTTTATTAATAGCAGCCCTAGCAAACTAATACAAGGCTTCTCAGAGCAGAGTTCTGGAGAGCCCAGTGACACAGTCCTTCACTTTTACCACGACCTTCTGTTTTTCAGAATACTCAAGCATTCTGAGGGGTAGACAAACAGATAGGGCAGGTGTAGAAATGAAAATGGTCAGGTATAGCCTCATGCAATACCCAGACCTTCTGTTTCTGTTAAGGTCCAGGCCCTGCTGTCTCATCAGACCCATTCTGCTAGACTTAGTTACTCAAGTGTGTGTCCTCTTGTCTCTGTCCAGTTTAACTTCCTTCATAGAATTCTGGAATCCATCAGAACCCTTAGTTTTTGTATAAATCCCAATATTGGGCCAGATTCAAGATCATCCCCTAGAGTAATGAGATCCTGTTGACTTTGCACAAAATTTGGCAGTATACTCCACTACCCAAGCTCCGTTATTATTTTGTTGGCAATGTCCCCTACAGCTCTTCCTTTTTTTTGTTTTTTGAGGTATAATTGACATATAACATTGTGTTAGTTTCAGGTGTACAACATAATGATTCAATATTTGTATATATTGCAAAATGATCACTACAATAAGTATAGTTAACATTCATCACCATACATAGTTACAAAATTTTGTTTCTTATGATGAGAATTTTTAAGATTTACTTTCTTAGCAACTTCCAAGTATGAAATTGAGTATCACTAGCTATAGCCACTCTGTTGTGCATTACACTCTCATGATTTACTTATTTCATAACTGGAAGTTTGCACCTTTTGACCCCTTCCTTCAAACCCCCCCACGCCTGCCTCTGGCCTCCACCCATCTGTTCTCTGTATCCGTGACCTTAGTTTTTGGTTTTGTTTTGTTTTTCAAATTCCACATATAAGTCAGATCATACTGTATTTGTCTTTCTCTGTAAGACTTATTTCACATAGCACGATGCCCTCAAGGCTTATCAATGTTGTCGCAAATGGCAAGATTTCATTCTTTTTTTATGACTGAATAGTAGAAATATCTATTGTAGATATATACCACCACTTCTTTATCCATTCATCCATCAATGGAAACTTAGGTTTCCATGTCTTGGCTATTGTAAATAGTGCTACAATGACCATGGGAGTGCCTATATCTTTTCAAATCAGTATTTTTGTTTTCTCTGGATAAATACCCAGAAATGGAATCGCTGGATCATGTGGTAGTTCTAGTTTTAATTTTTTGAGGAACCTCCATATCGTTTTCCATCACAGTTGCACCAATTTACAGTCCCACCAACAGAGCACAACGGCTCCATTTCTCCGCATCCTCGACAACACTTTTTATTTCTTGTCTTTTTGATAATAGCCATTCTAGCAGGTGTAAGGTGATATCAAGTGGTTTTGATTTGCATTTCCCTGATGATTAGTAATGTTGGGCATCTTTTCATGTACTTGTTGGCCATCTTTACGTCTTTTTTTTTGGAAAAATATCTATTAGAATCTTCTGCCCAGTTTTAATCAGATTTTTTTTTGCTATTGCATTGTTTGAGTTCTTTGTATATTTTGGATATTAACCCCTTATCAGATATATGATTTAGAAATATTTTCTCCCATTCAGAAGGTCGCCTTTTCATTTCATTGATAGTTTCCTTTGCTGTGCAGAAGCATTTTAGTTTGATGTAGTCCCACTTGTTTATTTTTGCTTTTGTTCCCTTTGCTTTTTGGTGTCAGAGCCAAAATATCATTGCCAAGACCAATGTCAAGGAGCTTACCGCTTATGTTTTCTTCTAGAAGTTTTATGGTTTCAGGTCTTAGGTTCAAGGCTTTAATCTATTTTTAGTTAGTTTTTGTGTATGGTGTAAGATAGTGGTCCTGTTTCCTTCTTTTACATGTGGCTGTCCACTTTTCCCAGCACCATTTATTGAAGAGACTGGTCTTTCCCCATTGTATATTCTTAGTTCCTTTGTCATCAATTAATTAACCATATAAGCATGGATATATTTCTGGGCTCTCTATTCTGTTCCAATAATGTATGTGTCTGTTTTTATGCCAATACTCTACTGTTTTGATTACTGTAGCTTTGTAGTATAGTTTAAATTCAGGAGTGTGATGCCTCCAGCTTTATTCTTCTTTCTCAAGATTGCTTTGGCTGTTCACGTCTTTTGTAGGTCCATAAAATTTTAGGATTGTTTGTTGCATTTCTGTGAAAAATGCCATTGGAATTTTGTTAGAGATTGCATAGAATCTGCAGACTGCTTTGGGAAGTATAGACATTTTAACAATATTAATTCTTCCAATCCATGAGCATGGAATATCTTTCCATACATTTATGTCTTCTTTAATTTTTTTCGTTAATGTCTTATAGTTTTCAGTGTACAGGTCTTTCACCTCCTTGTTTAAATTTATTCCTAGGTATTTTATTCTTTGTGGTGCAATTGTAAATGGGATTGTTTTCTTAATTTCTCTTTCTGATAGTTTGTTATTAGTGTATAGAAATGCAACAGATTTTTGTATATTGATTTTTTTATTCTACAACTTTACTGAATTTGTTTATTAATTCTAACAGTTTTTTGGTGAAGTCCTTAGGGTTTTCTATATATAATATCATGCCATCTGCAAATAGTGAGAGTTTTACTTCTTCTTTTCTGATTTGGATACGTTTTATTTCTTTTTCTTGCCTAATTGCTCTGGTTAGGACTTCCAATACCACGTTGAATAAAAGTGTCAGAGTAGGCATCCTTGTCTTGTTCCTGATCTTAGAGAAAATATTTCATATTGCCACTATATAAAGTATGATGCTGGCTGTGGGCTAGTCATATATGGCCTTTATTATGTCGAGGTATAGTCCCTCTATACCCACTTCATTGAGGGTTTTTATCATAAATGTATATTGAATTTTGTCAAATGTTTTTTCTGCATCTATTGAGATGATCATATGATTTTTATCCTTCATTTTGTTAGTGTGATGTATCGCAATGATTACTTTGAAGATATTGAAACATCTTTGTGTCTTTGGAATAAATCTCACTTGACCATGGTGTATGATCCTTTTAATATACTGTTGCATTTGGTTTACTAATATTATGTTGAGGATTTTGCATCTCTGGTCATCAGGGATAATGGCCTGTAATATTCTTTTCTTGTGGTGTCCTTCTGTGGTTTTGGTATCTGGGCAATGCTGGCCTCATAAAATCACTTTGGAAATGTTCACTCCTCTTCTATTTTTTCAAAGAGTTTCAGAATGATTGTTATTAATTTCTCTTTGAATGTTTGGTAAAATTCACCAGTGAAGCCATCTGTTCTTGGATTTTGATTTTTGGGAGGTTTTTGATTACTGATTCAATCTTCTTACTAATTTTTTATTTTTTAATGATTCAGTCTTGGTAGGTTGTATGTTTCTAGGAATTTATCCATTTCTTCTAGGTTTTCCAATTTGTTGGTATATAATTGTTCATAGTAGTGTCTTATGATCCTTTGTATTTCTATGGTATCAATTGTAACATTGCCTCTTTCATTTCTGATTTTATTTATTTGAATCCTCTCTTTTTTTTCTTGGTGAGTCTAGCTAAATGTTTGTCGGTTTTGTTTACCTTTTCAAAAAACCCACTCTGAGTTTCATTTTCTTTTCTATTTCCTTTTTGGTCTCTATTTCATTTATTTCTCCTCTAATCTTTATTATTTCCTTCCCTCTACTAACCTTTGGCTTAGTTTGTTCTTTTTTTTACTAGTTCCTTGAGGTGTAATGTTAGGTTGTTTATTTGAGATTTTTTTTGTTTCTTGCTGTAGGCATTTATTGCCATGAGCTTCCCTCTTAGAACTGTTTTTGTTGCATCCTATAAGTTTTGGTATGTTTTATTTACATTTTCACTTGTCTCAAGATATTTTTTTATTTCTCTTTTGATTTCTTCCTTGACCCACTGGTTGTTCAGTAGCATGTTGTTTAATCACCACATATTTGTGAATTTTCCAATTTTCTTCTTATAATTGATTTCTAGTTTCTTATCATTGTAGTTGGGAAAGATGCTTGATATGATTTCAATCTTATTGAATTTATTAAGACTTGTTTTGTGGCCTGACATATGATCTATCCTAGAGAATGTTTTACATACACTGGAGAAGAATGTGTATTCTCTTGCTTTTGGATGGAATGTTCTGTATATATTTGTCAAATCCATATGGTCTAATGTGTCATTTAAGGTCAATGTTTTGTTATTGATTTTCTGTCTGGATTATCTATCCATTGATGTAAGTGGGGTATTAAAGTGCCCTACTATTGCTGTATTGTTGTCTATTTCTCTCGTTTGGTCTGTAAATATTTGCTTTATATACTTAGGTACTCCTATGATGGGTGCATAAATATTTATAAATGTTATATCATCTTGTGGATTAACCCCTTTATCATTATGTCGTGCTCTTCTTTGTTTTTATTATAGTCCTTGTTTTAAAGTCTATTTTGTCTGATATAACTACCCCAGCTTTCTTTTGATTTCCATAAGAAACCATATTTGCATGGACTATCTTTTTCCATCCCTTCACTTTTATTCTGTGTGTCTCCTTCAATCTGAAGAGAGTCTCTTATAGGCAGCATATAGATGAGCCTTTTTTTTTGTTTTTTAAATCCATTCAGCCACTCTACGGTTTTTGATTGGAGAACTAGCTCCATTTATATTTAAAGTAATTATTGGTAGGTATGTACTTATTGCCATTTTATTAATTGTTTTCTAATTCCTCTCTTTTCTTGATCTCTTCCTTTGTGGTTTGATAACTTTCTTTAGTGGTATGCTTAGATTCCTTTCTCATTAGCTTCTATATCTATAAATTATAGTCTAAAATATATAAAATCTAAAAATTATAGGTTTTTGCTTTGCGATTCCTTTGAGGCTTACATATAACAACCTATATTTATAACTGTTTATTTTAAGTTGACAACAACATAAATTTGAACGCATTCCAAAGCTCTACATTTTCACTCCCCATACATGTTTTATGTTTTTGATGTCACATTTTACATCTTTTTATCTTGTGTATCCCTTAATTAATTATTGTAGTTATAGTTATTTTTACTACTTTTGTCTTTTAGCCTTCATTCTAGCTTTATAAGTAATTAATCCACTATCTTTTCTACATATTTACCTTTACCAGTGAGATTTATAGTGTCATATGTTTTCTTGTTACTAATTAGCACTCTTTCTTTTTAGTGGAAGTCTATTTAACATTTCTTGTGGAGCCAGTTTAGTGGTGATGAATTCCTTTAGCTTTTGCTTGTCTGGAAAACTCTTATCTCACCTTCTATTCTGAATGATAACTTTACTGGATAGAGTAGAGGAGGAGTGTAAAGTTGGCACCTATTGGGAAAAAAAGAGAAAAGCCTAGAGTTTTGGGGAATAAAACAAGAAAAGATGGTGTATGAAGATGACATTGCCAGCCTTAGTTCCCAGAGATTATCCCAGAAGGCTCCTAGATGTTTGGTAATTTAGATCCAAGCATCTGTCCCTCAGGCTGATGCTTTAAGATTATCAAATGAGCCTCTTTCACAAAAAGCCTGGATGCTATTGATGGGCTGTCTCTAAGCTGGGCCCTGGGGCAAGTGAGTCAAGCAAGTGAGTCCTTTAAGAGTCATTTGTCACATTGCTATAGCCTTGTGGGTCTTGTGGACACAAACTCCATTGGTTTTCAAGGCTAGATATTTTGGGGGCTTATCTCTAATGTACTGTTACTAAATGTTGGGGTGGCTGGTGTGTGTTTCAAACCCTTTGCTCAACAGGAGAAGCTCCGGGTTTTGATTTCCCTTCTGATTGTGAGTCGCCATGCTGGAGGGTAGAGTTTATGGTGAGATTGTTTCTTAGCCTCTCTGCTATGCTTAGATATGTGGTTTTTTCCCTCAACTGCTTGATGTGTAATCATTGCTTATCTATTTTTTAGTTTTTTTTCAGAGAAAATTGTTCCATATGTAACTATAAGTTTGGTGCTTCCATGGGAGGAGGTAAGTTCAGTATCTTCCTACACCACCATCTTGAAATGGAACCAGTCCCTTGCAGCTTTTTTTGCTTTCTCCTCTCATTAGTTCTCTTATTAGTATAGATATACTTACTTTGATCTAGACATATTTCTATACCATTTAGCCCTCTCCATTTCCCCTTTATTACCTTACCTAGCATAAAATATTAATTCCATAAATGATCTTCCATCAGTCTGGTCTAATCCCCCCCAAATAGTCACAAGCACTATGAAGTATACATATCTGAAGTTTAGAGCAAGGTCTGGGCTAGAAATACAAATTTTGGAGACATTGAAAAATATATATTTTTATAGCTACATGTTTGGATGAAGTCATCTACTGAGGAGGGACATATGTAGGTTTTGTGATGCCTAAATCTTTTATACATATAGGGGCTTTCTTAAGAAGAGAATATATAATTATAAATAAAAGTTAAGTGTTAGTATGAATATTTAGAATAAATTTAGAATACTAGAATGAATATTTATTCAGAAATTATTTAGAATCCACACTAATTATAATTTTTTTAAGTATTGGATAAAATATCACAACATCATAAATCCATAAAAATAATATTTTTATGAATTAACCACCTGATATACTGCTGTAATATTTCCCCTCATGTTTTGGCTATATATTCTTTAATCCCGTCTTTACCAGTTTTTATTGGTAATTTTCAGGATTGTTTTCAAATACGGAAAAATCTCCTCAAATATTTTTTATATATGAACTATAAAATATCAGGGCATTTCAGGTTTCTATTTGTGGTGATTATTTTTCCCCCAATATATATTTATTTAGTTAGTAGTTATTTTGTCCTAGAATAGGGGTTGGCAAACCATGGCTTGTAGGTCCAATCTGTTGCCTGGTTTTGAATGACTCGCAAACTAAGAATGGTTTTTACATTTCTAAATGACCAAAAAATAAACAGAAGAAGAATATTTTGTGACACATAAAAATTGTATGATAGTCAAATTTTAGTGTTCAAAAGTAAAGTTTTATTGGAACACAACCAACCTTGTTTATTTGTACATTGTCTATGGCTCCCTTCATATTACAATGACTGCACAGCTCATGAACCCTAAAATATTTACTGTCTTATGGTCTACAGAAAAAGTTTGCTGACCCATTGCCTAGAATATATCCATAAACAGAACAACCAATTAAACCAATAATGATCAAATTCCTGCCACAATATCAAATTCAATAATTTTTAAGGAGTTTAAAACACTTTACCTATTTTCCATTAATTCTCATATATCCCAGTGATCCATTTTGTTCATATGTCAGCATTATGAGTGGGAATGGACAATAACTTGGCCAAAGTCACCAGCAGGCCAGAGTTACTGCTATGAGTGGAACATGGATCTTGAGATCCTTAGACCAAAATTCCCTAATTAACCTTGTGCAGCGACTAATTTTTAAATACTCCTTGATTTGACAACATTTCATTAATCAATTGGCTATAGATGCCCTTCCTTACTGCAAGCAGTATATCATGTGTTTTATGTTTTCTTTGTCAATGACAGTATTTTGTGTTCATATGATTCACTGCTTTTCATTAATTAGATTATTAAACAAAAGTCAATTCTTTATTTCTACTTGAAATTTTTGTTATAAATGAATTACTGCCTTTAATATGATATGAAAAATTTCTTGTTACAATTCACTTGTTGAAGTCAGAATAATCTCTATTGATTGTATTGACTATCTTTATTGCTTTTGTTTCATATTCTATGAATTTTATATGAATTTTTATCACTTCTTTAATAAATAAATTTAAATATGACAGGAGAGGTGTCCTTCATGTAAGTTCAAATCAGAAATCTGTAACTTCTCACTTGTGTTATTGAAATATCCCAAAGTGAGTCCAGATTGCAGGTAAATGGTATTTTCCCAACTCAACTTTCCCTTAGTTGGATTTTAGTCCCTCCACCACTGTCAACAAAATATAAATTTGAAATTTGAAATCAAGTTAATATAATTTACTCTTTCAACCTACTTCTCCTTAGCTGCAGCCCCAAAATGTACTTGGCTACTCCAGTAACCTCTGATAGAAGAGGAATTATGGGAGACTCCGCAGTGGAAAGAGACAAGGATTAATTGGTAATGGTCAAAATATCTTATTTTTGCAAATATTACAAAAACTATATGACCATGCAAACACATTGGTAGGGTCTCTGTCACTGTCTTAGAAAAGGCTCCCGTGTAAGGTAAATCCACCTCTGAAGGGAAGTATTATATATAAAAAGCCCTAGAATATACTCCAATCTCTACCTGCGATAATTTAAATGAGATGGAGCCAGAAAAGGAGAGTGAGAAGTCAGTGATAAGAAGAAACTGAGGGGGCCAGCCCCGTGGCTTAGCGGTTAAGTGCGCGCGCTCTGCTGCTGGCGGCCCGGGTTCGGATCCCGGGCACGCACCGACGCACTGCTTCTCCCGCCATGCTGAGGCCGCATCCCACATACAGCAACTAGAAGGATGTGCAGCTATGACATACAACTATCTACTGGGACTTTGGGGGAAAATAAATCAATAAATAAAATTATAAAAAAAAAAAGAAGAAACTGAGGTAAGTCTGAGGTCACGTGAGGTTAAGGGAAGAAGCTGTTTCATGAAGGATGGAGGTATTAATTGCATCTTGGTCAGGCTAAAGTCATGGGTAGCATTTAAAGTAGGCTTTAGGGAGTGGATAGAATTCATAAGAATTAAGTTCAAATATAAAGCATTTTTGGATTAGTTTCTTGTACTTAATCATAAATTCTTTCAACTGTACATTTATATGTAACCATATATTGCATTTAAAAATGAAAGTTTTTGGCATACTAGATATATTTGGGTATTAAACTAATTCAGACAATCCATGCAACTTTTCTGATCGAAGTATATTATTTATTTATAACTAATTATAATAAAACCATAAAACCTCAGGTGTCAAAGCAGGTTCATAAGTTATATAAGGAGTTTATAAATGGTTTTGAAGCTAGTTACAGATAAATATAAATAGATGATGGTGGTTAAGCTTCAGAGAAACCATTGAAATATGTTAAAGTTAGGGCGCTCTTTAGTGCATCTTTACTTGTGGAGATCACACACCAGATATTAATGCCTCCTTCACTGTCAGCAGAATATAATGTTTAAGTATTGTAATCAATTTCTAATCCTACTTGTTATTTCAACCTTTATGTAATTAGTATTAGATAGAGAAAAAAGATTGCAAATGAGAACTGTGAACACTTGAGTCCACATATATTAACTATCAAGATTGACACTTAATTCTTTGTTTCAAGAAATTCTTACCAAAAAAGATAAGATTTTAAATCAATAAATAACTTTACTATTTGCTTCAAGAAATTCCTAAAAAACAATTTACCTGAATAAACAGTTTGCTCATCTGAGCAAATAACTTTCCTATCAGCACAAATTTTCTCTCCTGGGCAAAGAGCTTGCTTATCAACAACAGTTCAATTATTGAGACCTACCTTAATCCTTTGCTGTAACTACCAAGACTAAACTACTGTGTCACAAATTTTGCCCAATTTTAATTTGTACTCCATTGTTATGGACTGAATGTTTGTAATTCCCAAAATTCATAAGTTGAAAGCCTAACCCCCAATGAGATGGTATTGGGAGGTGGGGGCCTTGGGAGGTAATTAGGTCAGAAGAGTGCAGACCTCATGATGGAATCAGTGCCCTTACAAGAGCCATGAGAGAGCTTACTTTCTCTCTCTGCTCTGTGCCACGTGAGGACACAATGAGAAGTCAGCAGTCTGCAACCTGAAAGAGGGCTGCCACCAGAACCGGACAATGCTGGCACACTGATCTTAGACTTCTAGCCTCCAGAATTGTGAGAGATAAAAGTTTGTTGTTTAAGCCACCCAGTCTATGGTAGTTTGTTATAGAAGCCCCAGCAGATTAAGATACTCGCCTTCGAATAGCTACCTTAATCTACTTGTATCCACTTACCAAGACTGTATAAATTTTTTTCCTGACCTCCTACTCCCCACTTGTTTTTTTTGCTGAAGAAGATTCACCCTGAGCTAACATCTGTTGCCAATCTTCCTCTATTTTGTATGTAAGCCACTGCCACAACACGGCTGATGAGTGGTGTAGGTCCACACCCAGGAATGAAACCCAGGCCACTGAAGCAGAGCATGCTGAACTTAACCACTATGCCACCAGGGCTGGCCCTCCTACCCCTTTTTAAAGAAACTACTATTGTTCCTATTGCAGTAAGTTTAATAAATATAGCATTACTTGATCAACAGATTATGTTAGTATTCTTTTGGGGAGCCAAGAGTCAATAATCTGGTTAGAAATAAAATGCACAACCTCTGCAGCAAGGCAAGTGGGTCCACCTTGGCAGGGCAAGGTATGCATGAGGGGTGGGCCTGTGTTGGCAGAGTGTATGGGACTTCTGCAGTGGGGCAAGTGGGTCTGCCTTGGTGGGGTAGGCATGTGCAAAGGGCAGGACTGCATTAATGGGGTCTCTGGGCCCGCAGACCATGGGGCTTATTGGCTGCAGCAGACTTGTGCAACTGGCCTTCTCAAAGAGACACAGGGGATCTGTCCCACCTTTCAATGCCTGAAACAATTGTGTCCTGCCATGCCTAGGGCTAGCCTCAACCAGCTGTGCTCCTCAGAGAGCTGACAACAGCCTCGCAGGCCAGAGGCCTACAGCGATTGTGAGCCCCTAAGCCTAGCAACCAGCCATGCTGGGGGCCTGACTTACTTAACAGCAAAACAGCAGCAGGTGTGTGCTATTAGACCTTGCAGCCAGCTGTGCTGGGGCTCGACCCACCCAATATAGTGACTAAAGTAACTGTAGCAACCACACACAGCTGAACCTTACAACCAACCATCCCAGGGGCCAGCCTAGTCTACCCATGCACCCACAGCAAGAGTAACCCTGCTACAACAGAAGGGAACATGTAGTCCACACAGGAGACGCTCCTGGAACACTTGGAACTGGTGAAAAGAGGGAAGCACATTGCTAGGTCCCATAAGGCATCACTTACATAAAGTCACAACTCTAAGATCAGGAGATACAGCTGTTCTACCTAATCCATAGCTGTAAGCACAGAGAAGTAGGCAAAATGAGGAGACAAAGGAATATGTTCCAAATAAGGGAACAGGACAAATCCTCAGAAAAAGAACTAAACAAAACAGAGATAAATAATCTACTTGATAAAGATTACAAACTAATATAAGTTATAAGAATGCTCACTGATCTTGGGAGAAGAATAGATGAACACAGTGAGAACTTCAACAAAGACTGGGAAATATAAAAGAGAACCAATCAGAATTGAAGACTACAACAATAGAAATGAAAAATTCACTAGAGGGAATCAGCAGCAGAGTAGATGACACAGAAGAATGGATCAGCAAGCTGGATGAAAGAGTAGAGGAAATCACCCAAGCTGAACAGAAGAAAGAAAAAAGAATTAAGAAGAACAAGGACAGTCTAAGGGACCTCTGGGACAACATCAAGCATACTAACAATTGTATTATAGGTGTTCCAGAAGGAGAAGAGAGAGACAAAGGGGCAGAGAGTTTACTTGAAGAAATAATAACTGAATACTTTCCTAACCTAAGGAAGGAAACAGACATCCAGGTACAGGAAGAACATAGTGCACCCAGCAAGATGAACCCAAAGAGGCCCATACCAAGACACATTATAATTAAAATATTAAGAATTAAAGGTAAAGAGAGAATCCTAGAAGCTACAAGAAAAAGGCAATAGGTTATACAAAGGAAACTCCATAAAGCTATCAGCTGACTTTTCAGCAGAAACCTTACAGGCCACTTATATGGAGTGGCATGATGTATTCAAAGTGCTAAAAGGAAAAACCTACAGCCAAGAATACCTTACCCAGCAAGGTTATCATTCAGAATGGAAGGAGAGAGAGAGTTTTCCAGACAAGCAAAAACTAAAGGAGTTTATCACCAATAAACCAGCCTTATGAGAAATGTTAAAGGGATTTATTTAAGTGGAAAAAACATGAGCATAAATAGAAATAAGAAAACTAACAAAGAAAAAAAATCACTGGTAAAAGCAAATATATAGTAAAGGTAGCAGATCAACTGCCTACAAAGCTAATATGAAGATCAAAAGACAAAAGTACTAAAATTATCTATTTCCATGATAAGAGTTTAAGGGATACATACAAAGAAAAAAGAGGTTAAATATTATATCAAAAATATAAAATATTGGGGGAGAGTAAAAGAGTAGGGCTTTTAGTTAGAGGTCAAACTTAAGAGACCATCAACTTAATATAGATTGCCATTTTCAGAGTTATTATATATGAACCTCGTGGTAATCACAAACCAGAAACCTATAATAAATATGCAAAAAATTAAGAGACAGGAACTCAAACATAATGCTAAAGAAAGTCATCAAATCACAAGGGAAGAGAGCAAGAGAAGAAGAAGGGAACAGAGAAAAACTACCAAAACATCCAGAAAAAAATGACAAAATGGCAATAAGTACATTCTTATCAATAGCTACTTTAAATGTCAATGGACTAAATGTTCCAATCAAAAGATATAGGGTGGCTGAATGGATTTAAAAAAATCAAGATCTATATATATGCTGCATACACTTCAGACCTAAAAACACAAACTGAAAGTAAAGGGATGGGGAAAGAGACTCCATGCAAATTGCAATGAAAAGAAAGCTGGGGTAGCAATACTTATATCAGACAAAATAGACTTTAAAACAAAAACTATAACAAGAGACGAAGAAAGGCACTACATAATGATAAAGGGAACAATCTAACAAGAGGACAGAATAATCGAAAATATCTATGCACGCAACATAGGAGCACCTAAATATATAAAGCAATTATTAACAGACATAAAAGGAGAAATAGAGAGTAACACAAAAAGTAGGGGACTTTAACAGTTCACTTACACCAATAGATAGATTATCGAAACAGAAGATCAATAAGGAAACATTGGCCTTAAATGACACATTAGACCAGATGGACTTAATAGATATTTACAGAACATTCCATCCAAAAACTGCAGAATACACATTCTTTTAGAATGCACATGCAAAATTGTCCAGAATAGATCACATATTAGGCCACAAAACAAGTCTCAATAAATTAAGAAGATTGAAAAAATACCAAACATCTTTTCTGATCACAATGGTATGAAACCAGAAATAAACTATAAGAAGAAAACTGGAAAAGCCACAAATATGTGGACATTAAACAACATGCTACAAAACGACTATTGGGTCAAAGAAGAAATCAAAAAAATACCTGGAGATAAACGAAAATGAAAATACAAAATGTCAAAATTTATGGGATACGGCAAAAGCTGTACTAAGAGGGAAGTTTATAGCAATACAGGCCTACCTCAAGAAACAAGAAAAATCTCAAATAAACAATCTAACAGTGCACCTAAAGAAACTAGAAAAAGAAGAACAAACAAAACCCCAAATCAGTAGAAAGAAGGAAATAATAAAAATCAGAATGGAAATAAATAAAATAGAGACTAAAAAAGCAGTAGAAAAAATCAATGAAACTATTTGAAAAGATAAACAAAATTGTTTATCTTAGCTAGATTCACCAAGAAAAAAAGAGACAAGGCTCAAATAAATAAAATCAGAAATGAAAGAGGAGAGATTACAATGGACATCTCACAAATACAAACAAGTATAAGAGAATACTACAAAAAGCTATACACCAACAATTTGGATAATCTAGAAGAAATGGGTAAATTCTTAAAATCATACAACCTGCCAAAACTGAATCAAGAAGAAATAGAGAATTTGAATTGACCAATCACCAGTAAGATCAAAACAGTAATGAAAAACTTCCCCCAAAACAAAGATACAGGACCAGATGGTATCTCTGGTGAATTCTATCAAATATTCAAAGAGGACTTGAAACCTTCTTTTTCAAACTCTTCCAAAGAATTAAAGAGAGGGGAGCTTCCTAACTCATTCTATGAGGCCAAAATTAGCCTGATACCAGAACCAGTCAAGGACAACACATAAAAAGAAAATTACAGGCCAATATCACTGATGAACATCAATGCAAAAATCCTCAACATAATAGTAGCAAATAGACTACAACAATACATTAAAAAGATCATACATCACCATCAAGTGGGATTTATTCCAGGGATGCAAGAATGGTTCAACATCCACAAACCAATCAACGTGATCCACCACATTAACAAAATGAAGAATGAAAGTCACATGATCATCTCAATAGATGCAGAGAAAGCATTTGACAAGATCCAACATCCATTTATAATAAAAACTCTGAGTAAAATGGGTATAGAAGGAAAACACCACAACATAATGAAGGCCATATATGACAAACCCACAGCTAATATCATACTCAATGATGAAAAACTGAAAGCTATTCCTTTAAGAACAGGAACCAGACAAGGATGTCAACTTTCACCATTCTTATTTAACATAGTATTGGAAGTCCTAGCCAGAGCCAGATTGCAAATGAGAACTGTGAACACTTGAGTCCACATATATTAACTATCAAGATTGACGCTTAATTCCTTGTTTCAAGAAATTCTTACCAAAAAAGATAAGATTTTAAATCAATAAATAACTTTACTATTTGCTTCAAGAAATTCCTAAAAAACAATTTACCTGAATAAACAGTTTGTCATCTGAGCAAATAACTTTCGTATCAGCACAAATTTTCTCTCCTGGGCAAAGAGCTTGCTTATCAACAGTTCAATTATTGAGACCTACCTTAATCCCTTGCTGTAGCTACCTAGCTGTAGTTTACTGTGTCACAGTAAACAAATGGGACTACATCAAACTAAAAATTTCTGCACAACAAAGGAAACCACCAACAAAGTGAAAAGACAGCCTAACAATTGGGAGAAGATGTTTGCAAATCATATATCTGGTAAGAGATTAAGATCTAAAGTATATAAAGAACTCATACATCTCAGCAACAAAGAAAGAAACAACCCAATTAAAAAATGGGCAAAAGATCTGAACAGACATTTTTCCAAAGATGATATACAGATGCCCAACAGGCACATGAAAAGATGTTCAACATTGCTAATTATCAGGGAACTGCAAGTCAAAACTACAATGAAATATCAACTTCATGCCTGTCAGAATGGCTATAATTAACAAGAGAAGAAATAACAAGGGTTGGAGAGGATGTGGAGAAAAGGGAGCTCTCATATACTGCCGCTGGGAATGTAAAATCAACCTTTGATTTTGCTTGTTGTTTTTATTTTTTTAACTCATTTTATTAGTTTTTAATCTACATTTTATTAGTTCCTTCCTCTGCTTGCTTTGGATTTAGTTTCTCTTCTTTTTCCAGTGTATTAAGGTGAAAGATTAGGTTATTGACATGAGATCTTGCTTCTTTTTTAATATAGGCACATAATCTATAATTGTCCCTGTTAGCCCAATTTCATTGCACCCCATATTTTGCACCCCATATTTTTGGTATGCTGTGCCTTGATTTTAAATCATCTCAAAGTATTTTTTAATTTTCCGTGTGATTTCTTCCTTTTTCCATTGGTTATTTAACAGTGAATCATTTCCCTCTGCTGTTTCAAGGTTCTGGATTGTTTACAAACACTTCTTATCTAAAAAGACTCTATTTTTATTTTTATTTTTGTGCTCTCAGTAACTCCTTTAAATCAGTGCAATACTTATCTACAATTTGCTTTTGATTTGGAAAAAGCATACTATAAACTGACTGTTGGATTTGTACACAGTTTCCTCTGGATTCTATTTAGTTTACTTTAGTACACTTGCAATGAAACAAGCGATTTAATGGGCTAATTGGACTCAACCTCTACAACATATTTCAGGTGGTAAACACTATCACAGAGCAGAGAGCCAAAAGTCTAAAACTTTCTACCCTGTCACACCGAGCAAGGAAGGTTCTTGTCTCCACTGAAAAAACTCGGGGGAACCTTTGGTAGGAGCCACCTTTAGTAACCAAACTTTCTCAGAAAAAGAGCTAGACAAAGAACTATGGAAAGATAGTTTCTATTTGGAAGCTACCTATAGTCAAATACCTCTCTTGACAGCATAAGTGATTACTCACCTGGACAAACAGCTTGCTTACCACATAATAGTTAACTTACAAAGGCTGGTTTCAAGACATCTGCTTCCCTGTGGTCACCAATTTAAACTATTAAATCACAATGTTTTCCTGATATTAATCAGATATTTGCCTTGATATTTTCCTTAAAAAACTTCACAAGACCCTGAACCCTAAAAATATCATTCCCTGACCTTCCCTTTCTGAGACACTATTAAGTGTCTTCTGTCAAGGTTTTTTTTTTTTTTCTTATTTAAGTGGGTTTAATAAAATTAGTATTACTTAGTTGACAAGTTATTCTGGTGGTCTTCTGGGGAGTCAGCAGTCACCATCTGAAAAGAGAAGAAAAAGAGAGACTCAGAATAACAGTAATTTTACATTTAGCTTTAATATCATCTTGCAGTGTAATAGAAATATGGGGACATTTTTGCTTAAAATCTAATGTTAATTTTATGTAAAATTTTATGAAAAAGAAATAATCTTCAAGTCATAATTGTTTCCATAGTATCTGGGATCAACCAAAATAATTTTGGATTGAATGAATCTTCCTAAATAGGTGGTTTTCCTTAATGAAATGTTGCTAATGTTTATGCCCAGTTAGTTCTTACTGTTTTCATTTTTTACCATGGTGACTGAGGACAGAAATAACATATATATTTGTAATATTTTTCTATAGCTATGGCCAATAAAGTCACATTTGTTATCCTGGTAAAGCTAATTTTTGATATTACCTCTCTTATCCTTTCCATGTTTATCCCCCCTATTGTCTTGTTTGACCTCTAGGGCATTTACATTCCTCAGCTCCTTCTTATCATAAAAGAAAATACATTGACACATTCACAATAGGTAACCACGCATTAGGACTCCCTGAAGTAACGAAATTTTTACTTGTAAAAAAATTTGAAGGAAACATGTATTACTACTTGTGGAATTTCAATAATCAGGGATTGAACATTTATTTTGAAATGAATAATGCTTTTCTGTTAGTAAACATGCATGGTTGGACCCATATTTTAGGGTAGCAAATAGCAAATTAGTCAACAGAAATTTTTTTTTCCCATAATGCACACTGTTGAAGAGTTAATGAAGAGCGAAATGATCAAAAGTCACAAGAAACACACGTCTTAGATAAGATACAATTGGATAAGTATCATTTGACACAAAGTTTAATATACTCCTCTTAAAAAGTTGACTTGGGATGGGACCGGGCAGGTGGCGCAAGCTGTTACGTGCACGCACTCCACTGCGTCGGCCTGGGATTCGCCGGTTGGGATTCCCAGGCGCTCACCGACACACTGCTTGTGGAGCCATGCTGTGGCAGCATCCCATATAAAGTAGAGGAAGATGGGCACAGATGTTAGCTCAGGGCTGATCTTCCTCACACACACACAAAAAAAGTTGACTTGGGGAATCTAACATGTTCTTAATGTCTTTCCTCTAACTGAACAGTAAGGAAAGAGTCATTGTCTCTTAAGAGATGGGTCCTTAAAAGAGTTCTCCAAGGATACCTGAGGTACACCTGACACCACATGGTTACAATTTTTCCTTTTTAGAGCAATCTCCTCTTTTTTTTCTTTTTACAATGTGTATGCCTCTATAAATAGATTATAGAGAAACTTGTATCTTTGTATCCTAAATGAAGCAAAAGCAAACTTTGACGGGATTTTACCATTGGGCAGGGGATTCAAATGGATTATGACCATTAATCTTAATAAGGTCAGCCAAAGTTGATAAGCACTTTTCAAGTTAGAAACATCTTCCCAGAAGGAGAATGATTAACAAACTGCAAATATCCTACTTGAGGTCGTTTTTTTTCTTATTTAAATGTGTTTGCCTCTATAAATAGGTTATAGAGAAACTCATCTCTTTGTATCCTAAATGAAGCAAAAGGAAATTTTGAAGAGATTTCACCATTGGGCAGAGGCTATAATTGGATTTTATCTTGGGCAGAGAATATAATGGAATTTCACCATGTGCTCACAATTTCTGCCCCAGGAAATGCAATTAAGTGGGTGAGAACTCCTCCACCTCAATTTCCATAACAGTAGGCTGACAGAAGCTGAGGAACCTTCTCTATAAGGCCAGGTCCATCTTTTTATTGTCATTTATCCCCAGTTGCTCACAGGACAAGCTCTGGGAAGAGGAGTATTCAGATGACTTTTCAGGCAGAGAGCTGAAAATTTTATATATAACATTAGATTATTGTTTGTTGTTGCATCTGATAAACAATAAAAAACATGAGAAAAATTTTGTTCAGACTCCATCTCTTAATTTTCTGAAATTTCCATTTCATTTTAATAGAAAGACCAAGGTATAGGTGTGCCCAAACTAGGCAGCTCTTAACACACAGTGTGGAGTCTTGTAGTGTCAGAGCTGGAGCTCCTCCAGAGAAAACACTAGAAGCAGCAGAGGTCCACAGAGTCTCCATTAGTCTCCTTCAATTTTATTTAAACATATGTACTGGGGCCAGCCCCAGGGCTTAGCGGTTAAGTGTGCGCGCTCCGCTACTGGTGGCCCGGGGTTCAGATCCTGGGCGCACACTGATGCACCACTTCTCTGGCCATGCTGGGGCCACATCCCACATACAGCAACTAGAAGGATGTGCAACTATGATGTACAACTATCTACTGGGGCTTTGGGGAAAAAAAAGGAGGAGGATTGGCAATAGATGTTAGCTCAGAGCCGGTCTTCCTCAGCAAAAAGAGGAGGATTAGCGTGGATGTTAGCTCAGGGCTGATCTTCCTCACAAAAAAACAAACAAACAAACAAAAAACACATGTACTACCTGCAACCTTTTATGATAAATATAATAGTTTATATCCATTTGGAGATTTAAAATGCCTCCCCTACCTCCATTGACAAGGCCTACTCGAAATGATGAGAGCCAAGGAAAGTTGCCAGGGAAAGACAGTCAGATGAATAAGAGAAAGGAGATGGGATGGAAGGAAGAAGGGAAGGAAAAAGGAAAGAGAAAGATAGAAGTAAGTGAACGATGTCAAAAAAAAAAACCTTAGAATAGAAAGTGGGTGGTTTGAAGAGAGTTCAAGTAAGGGTAAAAGGGGTAACAGATTCAGATGAATTTTAGAAAAGCAAATTGTAGTTATGAAATATTGAATTAGAGAAAACTAAAATCAGGTTAAGGAGTAGATCAATATTTCTCAGGAAGGGGTGGCTAATTTCAAGGTATCTGTCTTAGTCAGTTTGGGCTCCTATAACAAAACACCGTGTGCTGGGGGACTTAAACAACAAACACTTATTTCTCTTAGTTCTGGAGGCTGGGAAGTCCAAGGTCAAGGTGCTGGCACATTTGGTATCTGATGAGAACCCTCTTCCTGGTTTGCAGATGTCCACTTTCTTGCTGTTTTCTCACATGGCAGAGAGAGAGGACTCTGGTCTTGTTACCAAACCAGGTTTGTTTTGCTTGTTGCAGGAAGAGCCAATCACTGAGACAATGAGTTTGCAGCAGAGAAAGGGTTTATCCACAAGGCAGCCAAGCAAGGAGATGGGAGAACAAATCTTAAATCTGCCTCCCTGAAAATGGGGACTAGGGATATTAATGGGGAGAGGGGCAAGGTGGTCTGAAGTGTGGGAATAGATGATTGGATGCAAGGAGGAGTGAAGTAATTGATGATCTGCACAAGCATAGTTAAACTTCATGCCTCTTCATAGGATGCATGTTCACAAAATGGTGGTGTTGGCATGATCTGAGGGTGGAGTTTTCAGCTCCCTGATGTCAAGAGGTCACAGCTGTCATCTGTGCAGGCCCCGTTGATAAGTTGGTGGTCTTGACCAGCCTGAATTGGACAGGAGTCAATTCTTATTTCCTGAGAAACAACTCAAGCAGCCATTACCATGGTGACCCAGGCACCAGGGAGGTGCTATCTATAGGAACCTAGTGGGAGTTGGATAATACATTGTCTAAGCAACACAGCTAGCAATGAGTGGATGAACAACTAAAAGTTACACTTAATAATTGCCAAAAAAACTTTAGTTACTAGCTACCTGATCAATAATGGCTAACTGTTCACCAGTTTCAGCCTCTCCCTCTTCTCAGAAGGGCACTAATCCCATCATGATACTCTACCCTCTAACCTTATCTAATCCTGATTACCTCCCAAAGGCCCCACCTCCAAAAACCATCACATTGGGGATTAGGGCTTCAGGATATCAATATTGATGGGGCACAAACATTCATTTCATAGCAGTATCCAAGGTAGCTAACCCCTGTCATAGTACAAATTTACTGAATCTGCCAAAGCTCTTCCTAAAGCTAAATTTTCACTACTAAATTATATGTCTTATGTATCTTCAATTTCAACCCTCCCAAAATTAAAAAAAATTGAGTACTAATTCTTTAGGCATTTTTATTTCTAGCAATTTCTAGTCTCTTGAGCCATAAGTTTTATATTTTCCCCTTAAGAATAGATTTTGAGGATTAAATCTGGTCAGTAGTATAGGAAGATATAGACTTCTTCCCCAGGTATAGATGTACTTATTTTTTCTGAAGTCTAGGAAAAATGACAGTGGTTTGATGATAGTCAGTAACTGGTTTATCAATGAATGTTACCATTACGGACCATGAAAGAATCTATCTACTTTATTTGAGTATGTTTATTTGTAGGTATTGAAAATGTCTAAAAATCTAATAATAGCATATTATTAAGATTTAAAAAATAAAACCTAAATCTAACAAATGAAAAAATATAGACCTAATGAATAATGTATGTTTAATATATAATTTTAATGTTAATACATATGACATATATTAATATATAAAATTTTTAATTATAAATAAGTAATATTTCAATATCCAAGTGATTGAAGTGTAACATGTCACATGTGGTCCAATTAAAATCTCAGCCTACAAAAGCAAAATTGATATATTAGATATAAGGATTTGAAAAGAACAGTAAATTATTAAACCCCAGAGACTATCTCTTTTTTGGGGGGGATGTATTCTCCTTCATCCTGGGGACTATGAGCAATTTTTCAGCAAATAAAACCAATCTTAAAAAATATGGAGTTGAGGTGACAATTGCCAAACAGTCACTATATCAGGGCAAGTAGGGGTTTTATCTAGATTTTTTTGGGTAATTAAGTATGACTCTAAATCTAAGGTCTACCCGGAAAAAGTACTCTAATTACATTTGCCAATTTGAAAAAAAATAGATATCAAATATATTTTGTGTGCATGAAACAATCTGTTTTTCTTGCTGAAGTTTAAGCAGACTTGACTTTGAAAACCACTAGAAAAAGACTGCATCACAGTATTTATTTTAACAGAAGTGTAGAAAGGCCTGTCATTTCTGAAATTAATGCTTGCTAGGATGTTGTCTTATTGCAGTTTGCCGCTGCTTCTTAGAGATATTCTATTGGTCTCAGGGCTATTAATTAGGGACAAGCTTTAAAAAATAAATTTTTTCTAAAAGCTCAGAATTCATTATAAAATGTAGCCTGTTGATGTGTAAGAGATTGTATGCCTCATGTTTTTCATAGTTTTAACCTTAATTTGATATATAAAGAACAGACAGAGCACAGAAATGGGTTTAAGACTCCTTTCTCCCTTTTGCTCTTGCTCCTTTCCTCCCCTGCTCACGTCATTTCCTCCGGGTACACTTTTTGAGCCTCTTCTATGAGCCAGGCCTGAAACTGGGTGCTGGGATCAGGAAGATGGTTCAAGACCAGTCACTCCCTTGGGGAGCTGACACTTCATTAGAAGAAATTTTCATATAAAAAGTGAAATACAGTACAGTGTGGTTCCTGTTGGGGAAGGGGGACAACAGAATATGAGTCAAGCATATATAACCATCCCTTGGTATTCATGGGGGATTGGTTCCAGGACCCCTGATACAAAAATCCACAGATGTTCAAGTCCCTTATATAAAATGGCATAGTATTTGCATATAACCTATGCACATCCTCTTGTATGCTTTAAATCATCTCTAGATTACTTTTAATACCTAATACAATGTAAATACCATGTAAATAGTTGTTACACTATATTGTTCAGGGAATATTGACAAAAAAAGTCTATATGTGTTTAGTATGGACACAACCATTGTAGGCCTTTTGATCTGTATTGTTGAATCTGCTGTGGAACCCGGGGATTTGGAGGACCGATTTGTGTGAGAGGAGTTTCTAAATCCAGAATTATTTTCAGAGGATGTTATGATTTCTGAGCTGATCCTTAAAGTAAAAGAATTAGCTAGACAGAAGGGTGCAGTGTCCAGGCACACATTTATGCTAAATATTGTTAATCTGCACTCAAAAATAAGTTAGGTAGAATTCCACAAACACATAGAGAACTATGATTACATATTGCCAAATGATATGGTTGAAAAGTAAAACAAAATAAATGAAAAGCTAAGCAAAGCCAAAATGTATCTGTCTATAATTTGATTTTAGGTAGATTGGTGGGAGTGGTTTCTTTAATTCAACTATTTTTTTAAAAAAACATTTTGAACCTCTTCTTTTTTATTAGCGGTATTGATTTTTATTTGTATTAAAGTATGCATATCTTTAGAATATAGGAAGTATAAAGATGAATAAGAAAATTATGCACAAACCCAGAATCCTTTATTATAATTTTGGTATGTAATAATGTGCTATCTACTTGGACTATATGTAGTCATTTGTCCATGTCAATAAATATTTATTGGAATCATAATATTTAATGACTGCATAATATTTTTGTTACCGGATACATACCCAGGTTCTTTACCCGCCACACAGCGGGGTCCAAATAAAAACTGGAACGCCAGGCTTATGGCAAGGAAAGAGTTTTTATTTTGGGTGACATCAGCCGGGAGACGAGAGCTCTCCAATGTGTCCCATCTCCCCGAAAGATGGGAGGCAAGGGGTTTTAAAGGTTGTGACCAAGAGCATGTGCTGGGTTTTAGGTGGGGGAGGGGGAGCATGAGGCTGTGCTGGCTGGCACCTTCCCACCAGGTTGCATTTGACCTTGAAGACTGAATTTCTTTCCCTTGACTGTCTGGACTTTTCTGGTTAGTTTTCATCTTCAGCCTGCGTTTGGCCGCGTGAGGCTGAATCTTGATGTCGGGACCTTGACTTCCTGGGAAAGACAGCTCACTCATATATACTAAGGAGGGACAGAAAGACCTAGTTAGTTGTAAACAACAGTTGATTATGCTGAATATGCACAGCTGCAGTTAGCAAAGCTTATCTGAAAGTTTTTGCTCTCCTTCTAGCCCAGGGAAGATTTTTTAACCTCTTCTTGTTCGGTTTCATTTTGATACTAATATTCCCTTTTGATGGACATGAAATTATAACTAAAGATTTTATGAATATTCATGTAGAATTAACCTTGCATACATATCCATCTATTTTCCTAAGATAAATTTCTACAAGTTAAATTTTTAGGTCAATCAATTGGTATTACAAGGCATTGGATATTTGCGTTTTTGACTATTAATATAATATATACTGTCAAATTATCTTCTAAAAAAATTATTCAACTCATAATTCCACTCTCATTTTATGAGGATTTTCTATACTCTTTAAACTTTGTTAGTCTGAAAGGTGAAAATAATATCAAACTATTTTTTTAATTTGCATTTTTTAATTACTAGTAAGCTTAAGCATATTTGCTTATGAACATCAATCATTTATATTTGTGAATAGTTTGTTTATGTCTTGGCCCATTTTTCTCTTGAAATGTTCATTTTTCCAATTTCCAAATTCTGATTATAATAGAAATTTATTGTTAAGAATATTTGCAGATGATTTATATGAATAGATTCATGATATCTTCATGTTTTCCATGTAATTCTTCTCTTAAATTTTTCTTTTTTAGGGGGAATTGTGTGCTCAAGATGCGAATTGCTCTTGATATCTTTCATTTGTCTCTGCAGATCCCCTCTGCACTCCGTCTCCACCACGCTCTGTGCCCTCTGGAGGTGATTTGCTTTGGTCCATGAAAAGGGATGGGATAGAATAAGATTAGGATATTTCCCTGGCTCCTTCCTTTTGGAGTTGCCATAGGCTGAAAGTATTAGCGGAGAGAAGGTCACACAGCTGTGGTAGGCAGTCTCTAAACAGTCCCCAGTGATCCTTGCCTCCTGGTATGCATATCCTTTTGTAATCTCCTCTTCTTGAGTGTGGCCTAGACCTAGAGATTCAATGAATAGATTTTGGCAAAAAGGATAGGATGTCACTTTGGAGATTAGATTACAAAAAAGTGCTCTACCTCTCTCTCCCTCCTTCTCTCTCACTCCCCGTTTCTCTCATTGTTTCTCTCCCTCTGTCTCTTTCCCTTTCTTTTCCTCCCTCTCTGTCTCCCCTTGGTCCCTGTTGTCTCTCTGTCTCGGTCTCTGTTTCTCTCTCTCTCTGTTTCTTTCTCCCTTCCTCTCCCCCCTCTCCCTGTCTCTCCCCATTCTGTCTCTCTCTGTGTATCTCTATTTCTCTGTCTCTCTCTCTGTGTCTCTGTCTCTATCCTTTCTTCCTTTTTTTTCTCCCCACTCTTGCCCTCTATCCCAAGCCCTCACTCATGGTAAGCCTCCAGGTTATGAATGGCCCTATGAAATGGCCCACATGGCAAGGAACTGCTATCTCCAGCCAACAGCCATGAGGACCTGAGGTTTATCAACAACTACATGAGTGAGCTTGGAAGATGACTCTCCCCAGTTGAACCTTGAGATAACCATAGCCCTGGCCTACAATTTGATTGCAGCTTTGTGAGACACCCTGAATCAGAGGGCTTCAGGTAAGCCCCTTCTAGATTCCTGATACAGAAAAACTGTGGGATAATAAATGTTGATTTAAGCTGCTCAATATTGGGATTCATTGTCATGCAGCAGGAGATAAGTGCCGTACATCTCTTCTGACAATTGGCTTCTTGACACAGCGTTCTGTGTGCCAGGTTCCAGTAACTGTTCGCATTAATTATTCCAAGAAGCCTACACTGGAACTAGCCTCGGGGCCCTATACTCTTCCTGAGGATTGCTACATCCTACCCTTACCCATGTGAACGGTCTCCACCTACCCAATATGAGTGTGCTGTTTCTTTCAAGGTTCCTGATGGGAATCGTTGTCTTGGCCAGGACTGTCATGTAATGTCTTTGAGTCTTGGTTTCTTCATCTGTAAACTGGAGATTCTAATATCCATCTCAGAGGATTATAGTAGAGATTTATTGAGCTAATATATGTCAAAATGCTTTGCAAATTTTAAAGCATCCCATTGAGGGGCTGGCCCCATGACTTAGCGGTTAAGTGGGCCCACTCCACTACTGGCGACCTGGGTTCAGATCCCGGGTGCGCACCATCGCACCACTTCTCCGGCCATGCTGGGGCCGCGTCCCACATACAGCAACTAGAAGGATGTGCAAGTATGACATACAACTATCTACTGGGGCTTTGGGGAGAAAAAGGGAAAAAAAGGAGGAAGACTGGCAATAGATGTTAGCCCAGAGCTGGTCTTCCTCAGCAAAAAGAGGAGGATTGGCATGGATGTTAGCTCAGGGCTGATCTTCTTCACAAACCAAAAAAACAAAAAACAAAAAAACAAAATAAAACAAAACAAAATAAATAAAGCATCCCATTGATTTGTTATGTCAATTAAACTTTTCCATCGCTTATCTCTGGTTGTTCCTTTAATTTATTTAGTTGAGGATGAACTAGGACATATCTAGCTTTGATAATTACTGATGAATATGGTAAGAAATGAATGTTTCTGAATAGAAAATAAGATTAAAAGATCCATAAAAATTACAATAAATATAACCCTACAGATGTATATAGCAAAACCCAAAAATAATATTACTCATATCTTCATACACAGAAGTAGATTAAATAATATTAAATTGAACTCTATATACTACGGATAGCATGAGGAATTATACTAAATTGAATCATTAATTTGCAGTAAAGAAGTTCATTTCAGTGAGGCTACATTCTTTTATTTCAAACATTTTATCAGTCAAGAATGTGTAAAATAGAAGGAAGCGTTAAACTGAAAATCAGTGTTCCAGTAACGAAGGCAAAACTTTGCAAGTTAAGGGAATTTTCTCCTTCTAAAACTGGGACTCATTCATGTCAAACATTAATCTTTAAATCGGGAATTTCTAACTCTGGTTTTATAGTACTCAAGGCTATCTCCAATGTCAAAGCACTCAATTTAAATATATAGTAACTTAAAATATATAAGAACAAATGTTTATGTTGAATTAGATCATGGATCCACTCAACATATTTTGCCCTATGAAGTGCATAATTTTGTTAGAGTATGGAGGCTATTTTAGATTTCCCAACAGGATAGTCTCATAACACATTCATTTTATATAGCTAACTGAATTTTGTTGGACATATGCTATTTTCTATACACTATTCTAGGCACTGGGAACAGAGTAGTGAAAAAAATATTGCAAGTCCCTGCCCTCATGAACTTATATTCTAAACAGAGAGGACAATAAACATACAAGTATATAATGGAGATCATTTGTCTGTGATACATGTTATAGAGAAATAAAATGAATTGAAGAAATAGGGACAGAGGTGTTGTTTTAGAAAGGCCAGGGTGTCTCTCAGAGGAGATGACATTTGAATGGAGACTCAATGGTTAGAACAAAATTGCCTTGCAAGAAGCAGAGAGAAGAACATTCTAGTCCAAGGAAACACCAAGTACAAATGTTCTAAGATAGGAGCAAACCTGATATTTTCTAGAACAACACAAAGGGCAATAGTTAGAAGGTAGAAATGAGTAGGAAACAGTGTGAGACAAGGTTGGAGGGCCTTGAAGTTGTGGAGCTTTGACAGTTAAGGTAAGAATTTAAAATCTACCCTAGGTGCAATATTGTCAATCTTAAAAATTCCATATTATTAATCACAAATATATTGCAGATACAATATATTTATATAGAAAAATTGGTAATTACAGAACATTTAAATAAAGCAATAATCACTTTACAATGTTGCTACATGAAATAAATATTTTTTAACCTGTCATTGAAAATAATCTGTCTATATCTATCTATCTATCTATCTATCTATCTATCTATCTATCTATCTCTCAATCTGTATTATAATTAACAGAAAACCCCATATCTACTAGCTTAAGCAGAAAGAAAGTGTACATAACAAGAAGTGTAAAGGTAGTATAGCTCCAAGGTTTTTTAAATCAAGCAGCTCATTGAGGCTAATGCTCTCTTTTTGCTCTACCAAACTCGAAGTGTGGTCTTGGTCCTCTAGACTCTCCCCTCATGGTAGTAAGTTTCCTGCAGTAGACTTATAGGCATAACATCCAGAGTTGAAATCATTAAGAGGCAGAAAATAATATCTTTTCTTATGAACAAACATATATTTCCAGAAGACTTCTAGTAGATTTACACTAAGATTTCATTGGCCAGAACCACACAATTGCTCATGTCTGTATCAATCAACTGCAAAGAGAATGGGGCCCTTATGAGCAGATAAGATCAATCTGAACCTACATTTTGGATTATGTGAAGGAAGCGTGGCATATATAAAAAAGGGTGGGTATCTGAAAGAAAACACAGAGTCATATTAGAAAGAAAGAAGCAGTAATGGATCTTGGGTAGGCAATAAATAGTGACCAATATACCACCAACTTTTCTTCTTTCCTTCCTTCTTTCCATTCATCCATCCATCCATCCATCCCTCTGACCACATAACTCTTAATAAACTAATGATCTGTAAAACTGAGAACAAATCATATCTTCCATTTCTTACCCTTAAAATTTTTTGAATGGGTCTCATGTTCACTACACACTCAACTGAGTATATAGGTTTACTCAATTATTTGTTTGTTTGATGAACTGATTACTTTTATTTTGAACTAGGTAGCTTTATTTATTTGCAATTATTTAAAATTGTGGTATAGTTGACAAAATTGTGAGATACATAAAGTGTATGATATGATGATTTCATATGTATATACATTGTGAAAAGACATCCGTCATCAAGTTAATTAACAAATCCACCACCACACATATTTACCTTATTTTTTGGTAAGAATATTTAAGTTCTACTCTCTTAGCATGTTTCAATTATATGATACAGTGTTGTTGTACCATATAGTCACCATGTTATACACTAGATCCTCAGAACTTATTCATCTTATATCTGAAAGTTTGTGCCCTTTTACCAGCCTTTCCCTATTTCCCCCTCCTCTCAGCCCCCGATAACCAATTTTCTACTCTCTGGTTCTAGAGTTTCACTTTTTTTTTTTTTAAGATTCCACATGTAAAAGATACAATGCAATATTTATCTTTCTCTGTCTGGCTTATTTCACTAAGCATAATGCCTTCCAGGTCCATCCACGTTGTTGCAAATGGCAGAATTTTGTTCTTTTTAAAGCTGAATAATATTGCATTGTATATATGGATATACATATATATACATACACCACACTTTCTTTATCACTTCTTTATCAATGGGCACATAGGTTGTTTCCATATCTTGGCTATTATGAACAATGTTGCAGTGAACATGGGGGTGCAGATACATCTTCAAGATAATGATTTTGTTTCCTTTGGATGTACCCCAGAAGTAGGATTGCTGGATCATATGGTAGTTCTATTTTTAATTTCTTGAAGAAGCTTCATACTATTTTCCATAGTGGCTGTACAGTTTACATTCCCACCAAGAGAGTACAAGGGTTCCCTTTTCTCCACATCCTTGCCAGCATTTGTTGTCTTTTTTCTTTTTTTTGTTAAGGAAGATCGGCCCTGAGCTAACATCTGCCAATCCTCCTCTTTTTTGCTGAGGAAGACGGGCCCTGGGCTAACATCCATGCCCATCTTCCTCCACTTTATATGGGATGCTGCCACAGCATGGCTTGACAAGCGGTGCGTTGGTGTGCGCCTGGGATCCGAACCTGCGAATCCCGGGCCGCCGCAGCGGAGCGGCCACACTTAACAGCTTGCGCCACCAGGCCGGCCCCTGTTGTCTTGTCTTTTTGATAACAGACATCCTAATAGGTGTGAGGTGATATCTCATTGTGGTTTTGATTTGCATTTCCCTAATGATTAGTGATGTTAAGCACCTTTGCATGTGTCTGTTGGCATTTGTATGTCTTCTTTGGAAAAATGTCTATTCAGGTCCTTTGCCCATTTTTAAATCAGATTACTGGGGTTTTTTTGCTTGTGAGTTGTATGAGTTTCTTGTATATTTTGGATATTAACCCCTTATCAGAAATGTGGTTTAAAAATATTTTCTCCACTCCATAGGTTGCCTTTTTTATTTTGTTGAAGGTTTCCCTTGCTGCACAGAAACTTTTTACTTTGATGTAGTCCCACTTATTCATGTTGCTTTGTTGCCTTTGCTTTTGGTGCGAAAAAATCATTGCCAAGACCAACATCAAGGAGCTTACCCACTATGTTTCCTTCCAGGAGTTTTATGGTTTCAGTTTCACATTCAATCTTTACTCCATTTTGAGTTGATTTTTCTAGATGGTGTAAAATAGGGGTCCAGTTTCATGCTTTTGCATGTGTTTATCCATTTTTCCCAGCACCATTTGTTGAAGAGGTTATCCTTTCTCCATTGTATGCTCTTGTTCCTTTGTTGTAAATTAATTAACCACATATGCATGGGTTTGTTTCTGAGCTTCCTATTCTGTTTCATTGATCTATGTGTCTGTTTTTATGCTAGTACCATATTGTTTTGATTACTATAGCCTTGAAGCATAGTTTGCAAAAGGGAATATGATGCCTCCTGCTCTGTTTTTCTTTTTCGAGATAGCTTTGGCTATTCAGGTTCTTTTGTGGTTCCATACAAATTTTAGGATTGACTTTTCTATTTCTGTGAAAAATGCCACTGAATTTTGATAGGGATTGCATTCAATCTGTGGATAGCTTTGATTAGCATGAACATTTTAACAATACTAATTCTTCCAATCCATGAGTATGGCATATTTTTCCATTTATTTGTGTCTTCTTCAAATTCTTTCATCAATGTCTATAGTTTTCTATGTACAGATCTTTCACCTCCTTGGTTAAATTTATTCTTATGCATTTTATTCTTTTTGATGCATTTGTAAATGGGATTGTTTTCTTAATTTCTTTCTGTAGTTTGTTGTTGGTTTATAGAACACAAATTATTTTTGTATATTGATTTTATGTCCTACAACTTTACTGAATTGTTTATTTGTTCTAACAGTTTTTTGGTGGAGTCTTTAGGGTTATATTATATTAGAATATCTTCAGCAAATGGAGACACTTTTACTTTTTCCTTTCCAATTTGGATTCCTTTTATTTCTTTTTCTTGCTTAGTTTCTCTGGCTATGACTTCCAATACCATGTTGAATAAAAGTGGTAAGACTGGGCCTGCTTGTCTTGTTCCTGATCTTAGAAGAAAAGCTTTCAGCTTTTAACAATTGAGTGTGATGTTAGCTGTGGGCTTGTCATACATGGCCTTTATTATGTTGAGATATGTTCCCCCTATACCTACTTTGTTGAAAGTTTTTATCATGAAAGAATATTTTTTCATGATTCAGTCTGGATATGTTGTATGTTGCTGGGAATTTACCTATTTATTAAGGTTGTCAAATTTGTTGGTGTATAATTGATTACTCTATTCTCTAATGATTCTTTGTATTTCTGTGTTTGTAACATCTTCTTTCTCAATTATAATTTATTTATTTGAATCCCTTCTCTTTTTTTTCTTGGTAAGTGTGGCTAAAAGTTTGTCAGTTTTGTTTATATTTTCAAAAGACCACCTCTCAGTTTCATTGATCTTTTCTATTCTCTTTTTAGTCTCTATTTCATTTATTTCTGCTCTGATCTTTGTTATTTCTTTCCTTCTATTGACTTTGGGCTTACTCTTTTCTTCTTCTTGTTTCTTGAGGTGTAAAATTAGGTTCTTTATTTGAGACATTTCTTTTTCATTTGGAGGTATTTATTGCTAAAAAAATCCTACTTAGAACTGCTTTTGCTGCATCCCATAAGTTTTGATATGTTGTGTTCCATTTTCAGTTGCTTTAAGATATTTTTTGATCTCTCTTTTGATTTCTTCTTTGACTCATCATTTTTCAGGAGTGTGTTGATTAATCTCCAAATATTTGTGAATTTTTCTGTTTTTTTCTTGTAATTGATTTCTAGTTTCACATCATTGTGGTCAGAAAGGATGTTTGATATGATTTCAATCTTCTTAAATTTATCAAGACTTGTTTTGTGTCCTAACATATGATTTATCCTGGAGAATGTTCCATGTGAGCTTGAGAAGAATGTGTATTCTGCTGCTTTGGATGGAATGTTCTGTATAAGTCTGTTAGGTCCATTTGGTCTAAAGTATGGTTTAAACCCAAAGTTTCCCTGTTGATTTTCTGTCCAGATGATCTATCAATTGCTGAAGGTGAGATATTGAAGTCCCCAACTATTATTATATTACTGTCTCTTTCTCCCTTCAGATCTGCTAGTCTTTGCTTTATGTATTTAGCTACTCCTATGTTAGGTTCATAAATATTTACAAATGTTATATCCTCTTGATGAATTGACCCCTTTATCATTATATAATGACCTTCTTTGTCTCTTGTTACAGTCTTTCGTTTAAAATCTCTTTTGGCCATCAGAGGTAGATGATTTGGGAGCCTATCCCTCAGGCAGCAGCCTTGCAAGCTGCGGTGCCAGATATGTGCACAAGCTCCTCCCAGGGAGATACTGTTGATTTGGTTTTATTGTAAGAGCAAGCTTTAGGAAGAAGGCAGGACACATCCCAGTGTCTTCCCTAGTCTCCTGGGAGGATAGTAGCTAGCCTCTTGATGCATGCTAAATTAGAAGCTGCACCCTTAGGCTGCAGCTTATAAAATATGCCGTCATACTCCTTTCAGGGAAAGAATAGGAGATGGACATTTTTGTCTGCTCCCCTTGTGCTGAGCCCTGTGGGGAGAACCATGGTGAATGCTTGAGTGTTTGTGCCCTTTAATAACTCCTTCTTTGTTTGCGTAGGCTGATTACTTTTTAAGGTAAGCTACACCTGTACATCTACTACACAAAGCTTTGACTTGACAGTAATCTATATCTAACCTTATAGTGTCCCCTACAGTCTAAAACCTTCTTTTCCTACCATCAAAAGCAACCACCATCTTGATTCCTATGACAATTATTCCCTGTATTTTTATGTGATTTTGTTGCTTCTATTTCTCCCCCAAAATATCATTTCATATTTTAGTTGTTTCTAACTTTATAAAAAGCATATAATGTACTATGCAATCTTTTGCTCTTTTCCACCTAATAGTAAATCTCTATGATTCAACCACAAGGTTGTTTATTTATTTTACTGCTTTTAAATATCTCTTTCTGAGAAAATACCACCACATATTTATTTATAGTTGTGGCAGTGGGCATTTGTATTATTTCCAGGTATCTATTTCCAGCTATTATGAACAGTGCTGCTATGAACATTCTTGTCCATGTCCCCTAGCAATCATATTAAAAAATTCTCTTAGATATATATCTTGTTCTGGAATTACCTAGGAGTGAAAATCCTGTATAATCATCAAATTAAAAACTTTTGTTCTTCAAAAGACCCTATTAATAAGATGAAAAGACAAGCTACAGATTGCCATAAAATATTTTCACTTCACATATCTGGCAAAGAACTAGTGTTTAGAACATATAAATAAGTTTCAAACTAAACGATAACAATATGAACAATCTAATTTGAAAATGGGGAAAAGACATGAGCAGACATTTCATTGAAGAAGTACATAGATGATAGACAAGCACATGAAAAGATAGTGAACATCTCTAGCCATTAGGGAGATATAAGGTAAAACCACAATGAGATATCACCATACCCTTATCAGGATGGTTAAAACAAAAAATTGTGACAACACCAAATGCTGGTGAGAATGTAGAAAAACTGAGTTACTCATGTATTGGTGAAATTTAAAATGGCACAGCTACTCTGGAAAACTGTTTAGCAATTTCTTATAAAATTAAATATGTGCTTATCATACAACCCAACAATTGCACTCTTGATTATTCTTCCTAGAGAAATGAAAAATTATGTCCACACATAAAGCTGTACACAAGTGTTCATAGCAGCTGTTTTTGTAACAGCCAAATATTGGCTGTTAAGTCATCTATTGAAGTCAAAATGTCCTTCAATAGATGAATGGTCAAACAAACTGTGGCACATTCATATTGTGGAATACTACTCAGCAATAAGAAGGGATGGACAATGATATACATAACAGTTTGGATGGATCTCAAGGGAATTGTGCTGGGTGAAAAAGCTACTCCAAAAGGGTCACACACTGTATGAGCCTATTTATATAACAGCCTTGAAATGACAAAATTATAGATATGGATTAGTGGTTGTCAGGATCAAGGAAGAGGACATTGAGGGCATTGGAGAGCTACCCAAAACAGCCAGGACTTGAGAATCCAAGATCCCAGAGGGAAGCAAAACTCATTGATGTGAGCTGGACATTCTAGACTGCTTTTCCACAGTAGTTGCCAATTCTATTTTGGCATGGCCAGAGAGACAGAAAACCTGAGCAGAAAGCAGTTGGTAAGAGGTTGGGAAGGTGACTTGTTCTTGTAGCTTCTTACGGGGATGGGATGATAGGTGTTGGAGTTCGGTGCCAGGATACAAAGGGCCATCCCAGAAAGAAAGGAAGTACAGAGAAGTAAGATTCTTTTTCACTCAAGGAATTTGCTAACTAATAAGCAGAGTAGGATTGTTAGGTAGAGAAGCTGAGAAAAAAATTAAAAAACTGGAGCGAGGCAGAGAATCTGAGTAGAACTGTTAGTAGCTTCACAGGTTCCAGAAAGGTAAAGATTGAAATTCATACCCTGAAGTTCAAGGGGCCCTGGTAATCACCTCCAACATCCAGTTACGCTGCCAGAAGAACAACACCCTGGGAGTAAGGGAAAACAAGAATTATGCCAGGACTTAGAAGGACTGAAACCCAGCCTCAAACTGTTCAAAGACTGATTATGTGAAGACGAACTTCACTTGATATAACTGCCTGCCAGGTGCTTAAAAATTTCTAGAGGATAATACTCTCTAACACATTGATATCTCTTCATGCATAATGTCAGGAATTAAATAAAAAACTATCAGGCATTCTAGGATTCTAGACCAAGAGAAGAAAACAGGTAATAGAAACAGAGGCAGAGTTGATCCACCCATTGGAGTTAATACATGCAGACTAAAATAGTAATTAATATGTTCAAGGAGATAGACGCCAAGATGGAAAACACCATCAGAAGATTGAATCTATGAAAAATAATCAAATGAATATTCAAGAACTGAAATACAATAGAAAATTAATCACTCAGATCCTTCACTCCTCCCTGTCTCCACACCCTTGGCCATGTGACTTTGTAGCACCTCCCACTCTCATTCTGGGCCAGGCCATGCCCCTTGCTTTGCTAAAGGGATGACAGCAGACCTGACAAAAGTAGAGGCTGAAAGCTCTTGCATATTTCCACTTCCCCTCCTGCTTCTCTGTGACTGCCATGAGGACGCGGAGCTTTAGTAGCTGTTTGTTACGCAGCATTGTTGTAGCAGCAGATAGCTGATACAGTAGAAAAGCTATCATCAGCTCTAACTGGGATGAAATGTGCATAAGAGATTTTCTTTTGTACTTTTTATTCTTTATTCCAAAGTATCTGGAATAACTCTGTTTTTTGGATTTTCCTGTATTGTGTAGAGTTTATGTAAGTTTGGACCATCAAAGCAGTGATGAACTTTGCGATGGTGGGGTGGAAAATCTTAGGCTTTAAAGGATGACATAGGCCCTTGGGCAATGTAGTGTCAGAGTTCACTCTCTGGTCTCCTTCCTCACACGGAGTAGCACAATACACAATACAGTACAGACACAAGGAAGAGAAGCTATAATACAGAGGCCCTCCATTTTCTTTAAACAAATTTTACCTCCTTGACTCATATTTGAATCTGAACATTTCCTCTCTTGACATTCTAAATTTCATATAGCCAATAAAATATCTAAGTTTCTTTGTGCTAAGGCACTCTTTTCTATTTCAGCTACCACACAACTTCCAAGCATTATAAGGGCATGGCCCTGGTAGTGTAGAATATCAGATTTTGACTGAAATTCATCTGAGCAGTCTAAAACTGAGTGAGGAGTCCCGTGTGGTGTGTTGGGAAAAATGCCGTAACTTAGACTGCTCTAACCGATCTATTCTATGTGTATGTGGGAATGATTCTTGGCATCCTAGGCGCGAACAAAGGAGAAATGGTATTGATTTCTCAATCAGTGTGTTAGCTCTCTTAGAGGGCTAAGAGAAGCCTCTCAGATGACTAAGTTTAAAAGAGATTTTCAAAAGACGACAGAAATGTTTGTGAAGAAAAGATATTTCTGAATGAGGTTGATTGGTTTTGATGGGACATACATTGATATATTTAAAGGATTTATAATTATACTGAGAATAACTTTGTGAAGTTCATAAGGACCTCAACTGCTATCACTTTCCTGTCAAAGAATGGTACAGATGATTTCTTTTTTCTGTATTGAAGAGTATCAGGCTTAGGAATAATTCTGATTATAAACCACGTACCTTGGGGCCCCCCAACCTGAGGGCCAAAGAAGCCTTGAAGTGGAAAGGAGTCCTGGCAACAAAACCCTGAGTGCTTTCAGATTTGGCTATCTTTGCTTGTGAAATGGCTATCCCTGAATTTTTTTTCTCTTGCCCTCCTTGTGTTTTTCTTTTACTCATTTTGGAGCCCATTTTTCTGAAGCCAGGGAAAGGCCTGGAGTAGGGACCCTAATCTTCTCTCCTTTGTCCTAGAACAGGGAGGAGTTTGGGGTAAAGGGCACCCCATTTCCCAGAGAGGTCCCTTCAGTTAACCTGATGCTTCTGTAAGAGATCGCTCACTTCTTAGCAATCATAACCCTTCCTGAATTGCTCATAGCCCTGGAGGGGGCCTTGTAAATTAGGTTGACCTAGATAGTGAATGATTAACTGGCCTGAATCCTGGAATTTGTTTTTCCTCCTCTGAATGGTCCATAGAGTTTACCTTCTGCTCCTGTCTATGCCTCTGACATTTAGTGTCACATCACAATGTGCAGGGTAGGTGGCTTTCTGCTGGTCATCTTTCTACTTTCATGCTCTACTACGTTATACTGAGGGTCCACCTCCACCTATTCCTGGCCATCCCACAGCTCTTTCACCAAGATCAATAGTCAGGGACCTGTGCACGTGAGAGGGACCCCAGCACACCTGTCTCATGTGCACATTCCCCAGAAGGGCCTCCCTATGCCCCTTCTGACTACACTCCAGCGTTCTTGTTTTTCCTCTGCCACTCCAGAGCCCCCCTGTGCTCACTGTGGAATCCCCTATCGCTGCAGTACGACCACTTCTGGCTATGGGTGTTCCTGTCAGGACTGCTCTGTTTTCCTATTACTTCAAGAGTTGCTGAGTTGAAAAGTATGTGTGTGTGCACGCAAGTGTGAGTACACGTGCATGCATGCACATGTGTGTGCATGTGGGTGTGTTTGTGTGCTTACATATGTGCACGTATGCGTATGCATGCATGTGTATGTGTGTGGGGGTGTGGGCATGTGTTTGAAGCAATAGCATAGAGGAAAAGACAATCATTCACTCCTGTCTGGGTTAAACCATGCTGTTAGGCTAGAGAATTGAGAGACCTTGCTGTTGGGGGTTTCCTCCTGCACTTTACTCTGATTTTTCTCTCAGTTAGAGACCTAGTCTTTACAGAAGCCTGGGGATAAGCTCTTAGGAGATGGTACTCTGAATCCAAACAGAAAGATTGCCCCCTCAAGCATTCAAAGTTATCAATGATCTTCACCAATTCGGACTACTGTGTCTGGCTGAACATGTGCAGCTTCCAGCTCAGTTCTCTCAGGATGTAACACGAGGATGGTTGAAGTTTTCTTTCTGTACTTAGCAGTTTGACAGGGTTTTAAAACATGTTGTCAACCCTCAAGACTCAGATTCTGTTGAAAGTTGTTTTTCAGAAGGACCTTAGAATTTTGATTATTAAGAAACATACGTACCCCTGGAATACTATGTTGCCATGAGAATATTAAGACAGGTCTAGACGTACTGTCCCCTCTAACCCTAGCCTTGCTAATTCTGCTCCTGCCACACTGGACTCCATCTTGTGACTCATGCTCCTGCCTCAAGTCAACTCCATTTGCTGTCTCCTCTGCTTGGAGCGCTCTTCCTCCAGGAATATAGACGGCACACTCCTTTACCTCTTTTAGATCTTTGTTTAAATGTCCCATTGCAGTATTTGCCTTTTCTATCTGGCTTATTTCACTTAGCATAATGCCCTCCAGGTTCATCCATGTTGTCACAAATAGCAAGATGTGCATTTTTATGGCTGAATATTATTCCATTGCATATATATACCACATTTTCTTTATGCATTCATCTGTTGATAGACATTTAGGCTGTTGTCATACCTTGCCTGTTGTCACTTATAAGTGGAATCTAAAAAAAAAGTTGAACCTATAGAAACAGGGAATAGAATGATGGTTGCCAGGGACTGGGGAGTGGGGAAATGGAGAGAGGTTGATCAAAGGGTACAAACTTTCAATTATAAGATGAATAAGTTCTGAGGATCTGATGTATAACATGGTGACTATAGTTAATAATATTGTATTGTGACTATAGTTAATAATATTGTATTATATACTTGAAATTTGCTGAAAGAGTAGATCTTAAGCATTCTTAACAAAATAAATAAATAAAGATAACTATCTGAGGTGATGGATTGTTAATTAACTTAATTATGGGAGTCATTTCACCACATATATGTATATAAAATCATCACATGGTACAATTTAAATATATATAATTTTGTCAATTATATCTCAATAAAGCTGGGAAAAAACATTTTTTAACACAAAAAGCAAGCTGCAAACTATTACATAGAATGTGTCCCCAATCATGTGAGTTTAAACATTCAGAAGAACACAAAACATATATTATTTATGGATACACACATATATAAGAATTGTATAAGTTAGTCCAAGAACGTATCCGCAGTACCCATTAAGGGATGTGGTATAGAGAAGGAAAGCAATGAGACTAAGGTGAAATATAAATCGAACGTGAACTATATCTGTAATATTTTAATATTCAAAATTATTAAAGCAAACACAATATATTAATAAGTAATGAAAGTATTAGTTATTAATAGTCATTTGTTATACTTTAACTTTTTAGATTTGGGATAGTTCTTTTAATATTGTGAATCTGGATGTAAGGAAGCAATTAGAATATTTTTGTGTATTATGAATTGGATTCTACTTTTTAAATTACTTGTGAAATTCAGTGAAAAGAGATGAAACTGTTTTCTTTGGCTTTATGGATCCAATAAGATATCTCACGTATTAACACCTAAGAATCTCAGAAAATATTATGAAGATTTAATAAAAGAAGTTATTGGGGGAAAAAATGCCCCATTGCGAGGTTGCTTTTGATCACGTCCTGTTCTAGTGTGCTCTGTTCCATTTTCTTGTTTTTTGCTCTTTCGCACTAATCATCCTTTAATGTTTTTCTTAGTTGTTTTGTTTATCACTGTCTTTTCCTCAGTAGGATATAAATTCCATAGACAGATATTATTGTCTGTTTTGTTTGTGCTGTATTTCTAGTCTCTAGAATAGTGCCTAGAACACGACAAGCACTCAATTCCTATTGTTGAATGAGTTAATTAAAATTGCTTACATTTTGCTCCAGCATGCTCTGTTGCATTATTTTAAAATGGTCAAATACCATATGATTTCCTTTATTAAGTAGTAGATAATAACAACAATAAACAAACACATGGGGACAGAGAGTGGATTGGTGGTTACCAGAGGGGAAGGGGGGAGGGAGGAGGGTGAAAGGGATAATTCGGTACGTGTGTGGTGATGGGTTGTAATTAGTATTTTGGTGGTGAACATGATGTAATCTATGCAGAAATAGAAGTACAATGATGTACACCTGAAATTTTTACAATGTTATAAACCAATGTTACTGCAATAAACAAAAAATTAAAAAAAAAAATGTTCTTCTTACCTTTTTAGTTTTGTGAACACTGTATTAATATTTCTACACTTTTTGTTGCTTTTTTATATTTTAAACCTCAAATCATTTAGAATTTAATTTTGAGTATAGTATGCAGTATGTGGTCAATATTTTTCCCCAGATAGGCAGTCATTTCTGCCAGCATAATGGAATTTATGTAATGTGTTTTGTACTTCTATATTTCCTCATTTATTCTTTATGCTAAAACAGACCCTATAAATTTATTTTCTAACAATTTCATATATTCTTCAGGTAGTCTGTTATTACATATTCATTGTTTTGTAAAATGACCAAAAATGATATATGTTACTTATTTCTAACACATTAATCAACATTTTGTCCAAGAGTACATACTAGGATTAGATAGACCTGGGTCTGAATTTTGACTCTAACCCTCCCTACTTATGTGACCTCTGCAAGTTACTTATCTTCTCTTTACTCAGCCTCTTCATTTGTAAAAAACGTTTTAAATTTATGACATTTGTTTTGAAGGTTTGCTGCGAGGTTTAAATAAGATAAGCATATAAAGCACTTAGCACAGAGCTTATTTATCAGGAGTCATAGCATTATGAATATTGCAGTAGTAATCAAAATGCTATTTTAACAATATTAATTTAATTAAAATATTCCAGCACCTAAGCTGCTTGCCACAGCTCCCATTCCACATCATTAGTAGGCACATGACATGGTATAATTCTCAACTGGACTTTTAGTTACTTGTGAGAGATTTGCAAGGCAACAGTGGTATAATACCAAGTGTTGATGCAGTCCTATAAAATAGAGTCTGAAGTTTGAAATATCTTATTCAGTAGTCTGTGCTGATGTTATTTTTATTACAATCTTAGAAAATGCACTACTTTATTAATATGTATATATGCATATACCAGATATCCTTTGGTCCATTTCTCTGAAATTCATTTTGTATGTTGGTGAGAGATTTGAGCTTTGAATGCATAGATATGTAGTGAAGTGTGACAAGATTTGACTATTATTGGTGAGGAGCTTCCTCTGGAAAAGCCACCAGTTTACACAGTGTCCCTATAATAAAGATATTTTCTTTACTGGGTCATTAGGTATATAGCTACATCCATATATATGTGTGTGTGTATATGCATATATGGATAATTTTGGGGATTCCTTAGTGATACTTGGAGAATATGAAAGCTTTCACGGAGGTAAAACCCAATCAAACAGCTCCGGAAAGAGTAGCATTTCTGGCATTTAATTCCCTCCCTACCCATTTCCTAGTATTTCACAGGCCCTATTATCCCTGGCCAGTATATGATTTATTTTTCGCCTGCATTTTCAGATAGTTAGCATTATCTACAGTGAAAGCACTGGTTTAATTAGTCAGTCTCTAGTATGAGTTTTCAATGGAAGCCAGTGAACCTGATAGATTCTAGCAAGGTTTTAATTATTTTTCACATTGTTTTATTTTTCATCTTGTTTGTTTTATTTTGTTTTTGAAGATACTATAGAGATGATAATCCCCTACACCTTCATTATTTTAATTACTTTTTGGCTTCTTCTCTCTTCCTGGAATTTAAAAGAACAGCATGTTATAAAAATGCCTCTCCCATCCCAGCATTTTGTAACCTTTAGATAATTAAAATTCTAAAGTCTTTTAAGAGATGTTGTAATTATACAAGAAGGTGTGAGGTCTAAAAGTTTCTTAAGCAAGTGAGACTCTTTGCTTTCTGATAATTCTTTTTGTGTGATATGTCTTATTATTTAAGGTCATTGTAAAGTTGGCACTAAACCTGCACTGAACCAGTAAACTGCATACCCAGACTATCCCAATTTTGTCTTGCATCAGTTTCTTTTCTACAACTATAGGTTATTGTAACGTCCATGACTTTCACAGAGGCTCATATAAGATGCAGCCAACTGTAAAACATGTCTACTTTTTAACATACAACTTCTTCAAAGCCATTATTGTTAGTTGTTTAGAACCTCTAACATAAAGACCCTTTCCCTTCTAGGAATTCTTCCTAGAACCCAAATAACTGATATTCATTCAGCAAATGTTAATTGCATATTTACTACTTGCCAGATCTTGTTCTAGGCACTGGTTATGTAATATTGAATGCTTCAGATGAAGTTTTTTTCATTCCTTTTAGAATGTTTTCATTCCTTTGGGTATGATTCCTTCTAGTAATGAATGAAGACTACGTAATTATGATTCTTTACCTTGGTTTCTGTTGAACTCGGATTTAAATTTGGGTGGAGTGTACCAGAATCTGGGAACTCTCCTTAAAAATGTATAAATAGGGGCCGGCCCGGTGGCATAGTGGTTAAGTTCGCACTCTCTGCTTCAGCGGCCCAAGGTTTGCAGGTTCAGATCCTAGGCACAGAACATGCAATGCTCATCAAGCCATGCTGTGGTGGAGTCCCACATATAAAACAGACGAAGATTGGCACAGATGTTAGCCCCGGGACAATGACTGGCACAGATGTTAGTTCAGGGACAATCTTCCTCACCAAAAAAAGAAAAAGTATAACTGAAAAGAGATGAATTTCCTCTTTCTATCTTCATTTCTTGACTACTTTTTCTTTTATTTGTGGGTGCATGTTAGCCATATCCTCCAACTCTTTTGGTGAATAATCCCTTTAGTTGTGAAGCCAACTCAGTACTTGCACAGTCCAAGCAGATCATGCTGAAATTTGACCCTAGTTATAGGAACAGAGTCAATGAGGAGAGATGCATAAAAGCTTAAAGAAGACAAGAATTATCTTAAAAGGTATTCTCCTCAGATGAGGATTCTACAGAGTTTCCTGGCAAGAGGGGACTACTGTCCTCTTGCGTGATGGAGTTGGCCACATATGAAGCCCAGGGTTTATGCGATACGAGTCTTTAAGTTTCTTGGGTTCATCCACTATATGTCTCCATCCCAGTGTCAAGGGCCCAGTCCTCCTTTATCTGTTCCCTGATATTAGCAGAAGAAACTTGCTAGGGATTTAAATTAAGCCTTCTCTATAATTTTGTTACTCTTGCAATTAGAATATTGATATGGTTTTAAAGATTTGCCCACCCACTGAGCGAAATGAAGGTCTTTCAAAAATTGCCTAAAGGCCTTTTGACCTTCACACTGGTCTCTGATTTGGTGGTAAGCTAACTCAAACCTATAATTTTCTTCATTATGTGCATCGAAGGCACTTAACAACCAAGCCACTCCACGTCTTTGTAATTGTTATATCTCACAAATGCTAGCATCTCTCCTTCCACCTCTATCCTGTTCTATTTACTAGGTGAAAATCTTGGCCATTGTGATACTATAGTGTTCCAGGAGTTATTGCTATTCTGCTCACCACTGGCTGATGTGGGATCCAAAGAAAGGGAGAAGCCAGTGATGGGTTTACTATTAAATCAGTTAGAGTAGTAGATAGCAGGAGATTAATCCCACTCAGAAGTGGTACAAATGATACAAAATACTTGCTTTAGAATCAATCCACCTGAGGGATAAGAGCTGACATATTTATATATCAACTCCCAAGAGTCATGGATTGAGGCACAGTCCCAGTAGGGACTGGACTTCAATATATATGACAATGTGGCTTCTTAGAGTTCCAGGAAAGATATTTTATGAACAGACTTTCTGATAATGGTAGTTGAATGTCAACAAGAACACACGAAAAGTTTTGAGGAATAAGGACATTGCAATAACAGCTTGTGCTACACATAGAAAGAAAAGAGGAGGGAAAATGCAGAAAAAAGAAAGAGAGACATTTGAGATATATTGAACTGGTCTGACACACATGCCATTGGAGTTCTTAAAGGAAAGGAGAAAGAAAGAATAGGCCAGAAGCAATATTTGAAGAGATAATGGCTGAGAATTTCCCAAATTGAGAAATGATAGCAAACTACAGATTCAAGAAATGATACAAAAGCCAATAAGGATAAACAGAGAGTAAATTATATCTACATCGCATCATAGTAAAAGAGCTGAAAACCAATGACAAATATAAAATCTTAAAAACAACCAGAGAAAAAAGATACATTGCCTTCAAAGGAGCAACAATAAGCCTGAGAGCAGATGTCTCAACCGAAGTGATGAGAGCCAGAGAAAACAGAATGGCATCTTTAAAGTGCTAAAGAAAAGAACTGCTAACTAGGAATTCTATACCAGAAGAAAATATCCTTTAAATTTAAAGTAAAATTAAGATATTTTTCAGATGAAAAAAAGAGATATTTATTGCCAGCAGAAGCATGCTAAAAGAAATACCAAAGGAAATATTTTAGGCAGACGGAAAGTGATCCCAGGTGAGAAAAAGGAAATGCAGCCAGGAAATGAAGGCACTAGGAAGGGTGACTATGGGGGTAAATCTAAGTGAGTATCGACTCTGCAAAATCATAACAATACTCCCTATAAGGTTTCAAATATTTGTAGAACTTAGAAACAGGGAAATACACACAAGACATGAAAAAGTAAAAGGAATGAAATTATTCTAATATCCTTGCATTGTCTAAGAGGTCTAAAAGTACCAATTTTACACTCTAATAAGACAAGGAAGCATATTGTCAACTTGAAAGTAACCAATAAAATAATTGTATAAAAAGTTCTAACTACAGAGCATACAAAGGATAATGGAATTATTAAAAAAAATCTCTTCATTAATCTAAAAGAAAGCAAGAAATGAGAGAAAAAAAGAAATGGAAAAGATGGAATGAAGTAAAAGACATTCTAAATGGATTAATTTTCTAATTGAAGGACAAAAACTAGTAGATTTTATTTTAAAAGACTGCTCACTGTTTAATAGGACAACTTAAATATATGAACACAGAAATCTGGAGTAAAGGAATAGAAAGAGATATACTGCACATGCTAGCCAAAAAAAATCTGGTGGAGATAGATACACTAATAAAAGACTAAGTAGGCTTTAAGGCAAGAACGTTATAAGGAGGTCACAATGATTCAAGCAAAAATCTTATTAACATAGGTTCAAATCTAGATTGTAAAAGGGGATATCACTATAGACCCTGCTGACATCAAAATGATAAGAGAATCTTAAGAAAAAAACTTACCAATAAAAATTTAGGTGAAATGAGTAAACTTTTTGAAAAACAAACCTTGTCATCACTGACGTAAGAAGTGTAAAATCTGAATATTTCTTTTAAGGAAATCAAATCTATAATTTCAAAAACCTTCGAAAATGAAACCCCAAGCTTCACCAATGAATTCTTTCACAAATATAAGGAAATAATAACACCAATCTGACAAAAATCTTTCCAGAAAATAGAAAAAAAGAAGTGCTTGGCAACTCATTTTATAAGAGCATAACCGTGATATAAAAATCAGTCAAAGACATTATAAAAAAAAAAAACTTCATGACATACTCACTTATGTTCATAGAAGCCAACACCTTAAACAAAATAATAGCCAAAACAAATCCATCTATGTTAAAAAGAATAATACATCAAAACCAAATTAGATTTATGTTGGGAATGTAGGGTTGGTTTTACATTTTAAGTCAACAATTAAAGTAACATTTAAGTTACAATTTAAGTAAATATGCTTATGATAAAAACTGTTAGCAAACCAGGAAAAGAAGGACATTTATTTAACATAAAAATGTGTCACTTAAAAATATCACGAGTATCATACTGAATGGTGAAATGATGAAACCTTTCCCCCTGAGCTCAGGAATTATACCAGGATACCTGCTGTCACCACTCATGCTTAACATTATGCCTTGTCAGTGCAATAAGCCAAGAAACAGATATAAAAGATTAAAAGCAGATTGCTAAATAGATTAGAAAGGAAGAAATAAACTCATTATTTGCAGAAATGATTGGCCATGTAGAGAATCCAAATCTATAGAGATGCTATCAATAATAATTATATTTAGCAAGTTTTCTGGATAAAATACAAATATCAATTGCATACCTATATACTAGCAGTTGAATTATATAAATATTAGACTTTAGAATATTATTTACAATAGCAACAAAATATCAAATAGTGCAGAATAAATTTCACAGAGATGTGCAAGATTCTACACTGAAAGCTATAAAAATATTATTGAGAGATATTAAGAGACCTCATAAATGGAGATATATACCATTTCATAGTTTGGAAGACATTATTTTTAAGATGTGAAATTTCCCCAATTTTTAATAGCTTCTCTGCAATCCCAATGAAAATCTCAGCAGGTTGCAAATGTTTGTATATTGACAAGTCGATTTTAAAATTTAAATAGAAACGCAAAGGTCTAAGCACAGTGAAAGCAATCTTGGAAAAAACAAAAAACAAAAGCAAAGTTGTAGGACTTATACTACAAGACATCAAAATTTATTATAAGGTTACAAAGCTATGGTGATTAAGACATTGTGGTGTTGGGGTAAGGATAAGAAAGACAGACTATTGGAGCAGAATAGAATGTCCAGAAACAGATCCACACATATATGGTTACTCAAATTAGTACAAAGATGCTTCTTTTGCCTTTTCAATAAATGATGCTAGATCAATTGAAAAGCCATATAAGAAAAAAAAAAGTTATGTCCCTTTCCTAACACACATACAAATATAAATCCAATGGAGACCTAAGTGTGAAAGGTAGAGAAATCAAGCTTCTAGAAGGTAACATACAAGAATAACTTTTTGAGTTTGGATTAAACCAATATTTCTTAAACCAGACATAAATAGACTAATGAAAAATTGGATTATATAAAAATTATGAATTTTTGTTTGTTATAATACACTATT